>NC_090735.1:129742421-129782421 GCF_036898095.1 Palaemon carinicauda | reverse complement strand
AAATGAAATTGAAATTAATAAAGTAATCACTCAAGTAATGAGTCACTTTAAACCGCAAGTAATCTCTCTAGTGATAAATCACCTCAATCAAAGTAATCTCTTAAGTGATGACTCATTATACACTTAAAATGAAGCACACTGGGGCGTCTAGTTCTCACACAACAGATTGATATAAACAATAATGGAGAAAGACAATGAAAAGAAACGTACACTCTCTCTCTCTCTCTCTCTCTCTCTCTCTCTCTCTCCTCTCTCTCTCTCTCTCTCTCTCTCTCTCTCTCTCTTTCTGTCCACCGGACACACAAGTTATTATCTATTTGTATCATAAAAGAGACAATACTCTTGGACAACTTTCACTGTTTGCGTTCAATTTCTCTTCTTTCTTTACTCATAGTCTTATATATGTTTATATAGCGAGATAAAATTTCTCAAGGGGCATGTAATACCATTGTTTATTTTTCTCATGCTAAGAGCTAAAGAAGACAAGTATATAAGATTTTAAGGTGCCGGTTTAGTATGTGACCTACCTTTTTTATTCTGGTTTAGTATGTGGCCTACCTTTTTTATTCTGGTTTAGTATGTGGCCTACCGTTTTTTTTTTTTCTGGTTTAGTATGTGGCCTACCTTTTTTCATTCTGGTTTAGTATGTGGCCTACCTTTTTTATTCTGGTTTAGTATGTGGCCTACCTTTTTTCATTCTGGTTTAGTATGTGGCCTACCTTTTTTATTCTGGTTTAGTATGTGGCCTACCTTTTTTCATTCTGGTTTAGTATGTGGCCTACCTTTTTTCATTCTGGTTTAGTATGTAGCCTACCTTTTTTAATTCTGGTTTAGTATGTGGCCTACCTTTTTTCATTCTGGTTTAGTATGTGGCCTACCTTTTTTATTCTGGTTTAGTATGTAGCCTACCTTTTTTAATTCTGGTTTAGTATGTGGCCTACCTTTTTTATTCTGGTTTAGTATGTGGCCTACCTTTTTTTTCTGGTTTAGTATGTGGCCTACCTTTTTTATTCTGGTTTAGTATGTGGCCTACCTTTTTTAATTCTGGTTTAGTATGTGGCCTACCTTTTTTAATTCTGGTTTAGTATGTAGCCTACCTTTTTTAATTCTGGTTTAGTATGTGGCCTACCTTTTTTATTCTGGTTTAGTATGTGGCCTACCTTTTTTAATTCTGGTTTAGTATGTGGCCTACCTTTTTTATTCTGGTTTAGTATGTGGCCTACCTTTTTTAATTCTGGTTTAGTATGTGGCCTACCTTTTTTATTCTGGTTTAGTATGTGGCCTACCTTTTTTAATTCTGGTTTAGTATGTGGCCTACCTTTTTTATTCTGGTTTAGTATGTGGCCTACCTTTTTTATTCTGGTTTAGTATGTAGCCTACCTTTTTTAATTCTGGTTTAGTATGTGGCCTACCTTTTTTATTCTGGTTTAGTATGTGGCCTACCTTTTTTAATTCTGGTTTAGTATGTGGCCTACCTTTTTTATTCTGGTTTAGTATGTGGCCTACCTTTTTTATTCTGGTTTAGTATGTAGCCTACCTTTTTTAATTCTGGTTTAGTATGTGGCCTACCTTTTTTATTCTGGTTTAGTATGTGGCCTACCTTTTTTAATTCTGGTTTAGTATGTGGCCTACCTTTTTTATTCTGGTTTAGTATGTGGCCTACCTTTTTTTTCTGGTTTAGTATGTGGCCTACCTTTTTTATTCTGGTTTAGTATGTGGCCTACCTTTTTTCATTCTGGTTTAGTATGTAGCCTACCTTTTTTAATTCTGGTTTAGTATGTGGCCTACCTTTTTTCATTCTGGTTTAGTATGTGGCCTACCTTTTTTATTCTGGTTTAGTATGTGGCCTACCTTTTTTTTCTGGTTTAGTATGTGGCCTACCTTTTTTCATTCTGGTTTAGTATGTGGCCTACCTTTTTTATTCTGGTTTAGTATGTAGCCTACCTTTTTTAATTCTGGTTTAGTATGTGGCCTACCTTTTTTCATTCTGGTTTAGTATGTGGCCTACCTTTTTTTTCTGGTTTAGTATGTGGCCTACCTTTTTTCATTCTGGTTTAGTATGTAGCCTACCTTTTTTAATTCTGGTTTAGTATGTGGCCTACCTTTTTTATTCTGGTTTAGTACGTGGCCTACCTTTTTTTTCTGGTTTAGTATGTGGCCTACCTTTTTTCATTCTGGTTTAGTATGTGGCCTACCTTTTTTATTCTGGTTTAGTATGTAGCCTACCTTTTTTAATTCTGGTTTAGTATGTGGCCTACCTTTTTTCATTCTGGTTTAGTATGTGGCCTACCTTTTTTATTCTGGTTTAGTATGTGGCCTACCTTTTTTTATTTTGGTTTAGTATGTGGCGTACCTTATTTATTCTGAATTAGTATGTGGCCTACCTGGCTTGTTAGGTTAGGCAAGGTTAGGGTAGGTTAGGTTAGGTTAGGCCACATACTAAAACAGATAGAATTTCGTAGGCCACATTCGAAAGGTAGGCCACATACTAAACCGGCACCGATTTTAAAACGCCGGGAAAACTTTTCCATGTGCCAATTAATAATAAGAAAATAATGGTCTAAAATATTGGTAGATTATTATCACTGTAAATACTGTAATTTATATAAATATTTTCCATATAATGATACTGTGTTACATTTAAAAATAAATAGTAATGATATTCGTATTGAAAAGCGAATTGTTTGACATACCTGAACTGTAGCGTAAGTCGGATTTTTGCTACGGCCCACTTGTGCGTCATCTATAACAAAATATTCTCAGACTTTTTCCCAAAGATATTTGCAGTTAGGAGACACAAATAAAGCCTTTTCAGAATTGATATTTGCAGTCAGGAGACGCAAATCAAGTACAGTACTATTAAAATTTGATAAATTTCAATCGCTCGAATCTTACAGTAATTTCATTATAATTTGACGTATTTAAAAAGAGTTTCTTGGAAATTTTGATACGATTAGATTTCTTTTCAATGACTCCTAGTCTCGGTATAGAAGCAACATGGATACTTTCACTTGGCGACGGAATAAAAAAAGAAATTTATTACGCACGTCCGTCGCCCACCATCAAAATGACAGGATATTACATCACAATGGACGAGAAATCGAAAGAGGAACTGGACTTTTTCTTTTCTTCGTAACTTTCAAGAGCTTCCATCTCCATTATTATAAGGGTAACTTAATTGTATTTCATAATTTTCGAGCTTCACAAACAATCCTAAATCCTTTAATATCTCCAGATTTTTGTGGCGAGAGTGAAATTATAATTTTGCTAAAGTTTTGTTGCATAAGCAATCAGAAAAAAAAAAAAACAATGTTTCTATTTGTCCTGATACCTATATTGCCGCCATCTTTGATTATACAAGATGGTTGCCGTAAAAATTCTTTGTTAATGTCTCACATATCACTATCACTTATCCTCAATTTCATACTTGTTCTGTGTGTCCTCATCATTTTGACACTCGCTATCTCACTGGCAAAGATCGGGGAAGGATAAGTTCTTTATTCTGCAAGAAAATGTGTCAGCTACCCCTCTCGATAATTTCATCTGCAGCTGGAAGGACATATATCATAGTTGGTTTCAGTTGGCCATCGGATTCCTTGTGCAGGAGATTCAACTGAGGATTCTGCAAATCGATACTGACCTGTCCCTGCAGGGAATCCAAGTGAGGATCCTCCAGAGCAATCCTCCTCGCACTGGCATGGATAAGGACTGTGAGGATATATTGTCTCAAAGCTCCAAGGATTGGAAGTAGCTTTTCACTGTCAAAGCTCCAAGGATTGGAAGTAGCTTGTCGTTGTCTGCCATATACTTGCAAAAGGGATACCATCACAGTTCAGAGATTGTCCTGATGTAGATGCCTTTGACAGAGTAGGCTGCACAGACGAAGCTAGCCACAGGAGCCAACATAGTTTCGGTCTCTTCTGCCTCTTTTGTAAGCATCTGCAGAGACACGTTTCCCTTCGTTATTCTCGGATTCCCTATGTCTCCAAGGGCAGGTAATTTCCTCCAAACGGGTTTAGACATTATTTAATTACATTGTCACTTATGATGGCGCTAATATATTCAAGTATGTATTTAGAAATCCTTATCCACAACAAATCTGATGTTTTTAAAGTTAGTACAGGGCTTCAAAACCAAAGGAAATTTTGCTCCATTGGTTAATAGTGCCAACAGTGCAGCTAACGTGATCAACTGTAGGCATTATTAACGGATATGTGCAACATCCCTTCGGCCCTTAACTGCTCTCATTTTTAGCCTTTTAATTTACTTCTGCTTCGATGCATAAAGCTCACATTCTACAAGCCAAATATTACACTAAGGTTGATAAATATATTCCTCCTAACATATCTTAGACCTGTCATAATCAGCACAACAAAAACCATAATTTTCGTTACGCATAAGTGACACGAGGGATTTACAGATGAAAAAAATCGTTGATGATAATTTTAAACGTCTTAAATTTTCTTGTTTTATAAATCTTCCAAATCCTTCGAGGAATTTTAGCTTTACCGTAAATCTGTAACGCGTTTTCTCGTATGTCTCTTACCACTTGAGAATTCAGATTTATGTCCTGCAATTTAATATCCAGTCATTTTGTATATTCCTGTGTATAACAATAAACGCTTTATAGACTATCTTACCACCCACCTTATATCCAGAATCACCAACAGTTCTTTCTTTTTAAACTTTAATGTAAGCATTCAAAATACATTTAGCTGTTTCAAGCCGAATAAGAAAATGCGAAGACAATGGAAATATGTCTTAAAATTACTTATAATTGATTATCCATTTTTATCATATTATAAAAAAGATGGATATTAAAATCTATGCCTCAATTATGCTTTTGATAGTTCCACGTACTATATACAGCTATTTCGTATTGGATCATAAATCACATTACACATCAACAAACCATTGTGACAATTCCCTCCAAGTAAGACTTGAAAAATTAGAAAATAGTCCCAAACAATTTGCCCATTATTCATAAAGAAAGTCCATTTGATTCTTTCCATTTCATGACACACCCCGGAACTCTTTAAAAAACTTCATATCATCCCCTCCTAACAATGGATCACGGGAATGAATGAGATTAGAAATAACCGTTTTGATTTTATCAGGTTCATTGTTTACAGCTGGGAAAAAGAAAACAGGGGAATATTTTTGATGGTAACAAGTAGAAAATAGGAAAGGATGTAAAGTAGATCATGAAATGGGAAAACATTGATGTCAATTTCTCATTTGAAAGGAGAAAGGATTGACACGCGAAAATTTAGAGAGAGAGAGAGAGAGAGAGAGAGAGAGAGAGAGAGAGAGAGAGAGAGAGAGAGAGAGAGAGAGAGAGAGAGAGAGAGAGAGAATGTCATCAGTAAACAGTAACATTCCTAAGTATTAATAATTTTATTTCATATCTTTGTTTTGGCGTTGTTACTGTTTTTAGAATGATTTATTGTTAATTTGTTCTCATAATTTATTCATTTCCTTATTTCCTTTCCTCACTGGGCTATTTTTCCCTATTGGAGCCCTTGGGCTTATGGCATCTTGCTTTTCCAACTAGGGTTGTAGCTTGGCTAGAAATTATAATAATAATAATAATAATAATGATAATAATAATAATAATAACAATAATAATAATAATAATAATAATAATAATAATAATAATAATAATAATAAATCTTCCTAAGCCACTTACAAAAGATTGGGTTTGGAATATCCTACTTTGATTAAAAATGAACAGAAGGACAACTTATATTCTCTGCATGTTATAATTTTCATTTCCAAAAAGACGCAGAGAACCAAACGTATTGATATTCACCGATTGGTTTAGTTAAAGTCGTTTTAAGCCGTTTCATCTGTGTTTTAAGGCTTCTTTGATTTGCCGTTTTACCCTTGAAAGAATTTTGATAAGGGGTTAGTTCTATTCATGTCAAACATTATTCCAAAACTTTTTACATTTGAACAAGAATCATCTTTCTCGTAGTCTTGCTGTTATGATTTGCATCATAAGAGCGAGTAATACATTATTATTATTATTATTATCATTATTATTATTATTATTATTATTATTATTATTATTATTATTATTGTTGTTGTTGTTGTTGTTGTTATCATTATTATTATTATTATTATTATTATTATTATTATTATTATTATTATTATTATTTGCTTGTTCTTATTGACTTTTAAGACTTAAATATCTAAAAACTACAATGATCTCTTAACCTTCTCACCCAATTTGGACGAAACTTCTATCGAAAAACTCTTACTTTTTTTGGCATATCAAAAAAAAAAAAAAAAAAAAAAAAAAAAAAAAAAAAAAAAAGAGAGAGAGAGAGAGAGAGAGATACGAAAGAACCTAGAATTGGAATGGTCATTGAGACCTTTAGAGTACACTGTTCTGTCAAATGTGTCAGTGAGACCATTATTTTATAAGAAAAAAAAAATTGAAAATAAACACATATAAAATCAAGGATTAGTATTTGTATTTTCTATAGTGAATTTGGCACGTAAATTCAGGGTTTAAATTTTTAAGGTAATTACCTTAGTTTGAGGTAATTTGCATCATTTCAAAGTCATTTTTTAAAGCTAATGATATTTTTAAGGAAATTTTGATTTTACTAGCTTCAAATATAAGGAAATTTGAAAATTTTTAAGGTAATATAAAGTAAAAAGCAGCAGCATCTAAGGTATTGGCCATTTGCTCAAGTTTAAACCCTGCCCGTGATATTTCGAAACTGCATGTGAAAATGTGATGAGTCCTTGGATGTGTTTATTTTTTTATTGATTTACTTATCTGTTTATTTATTTACTTGTGTATTTAATTATACATTTTCTTATGTATTTATTAATTTGGTTATTACCTTATATCCTTACCTATACAATTATTTGGCTTTTATTCATTTATATTAAGCCATTTATCTCCCCTAAATAATAAAGAGTAAATATATATATATATATATATATATATATATATATATATATATATATATATATATATATATATATATATATATATATGTATGTATATATATACAGTATATATTCATATATATATATACATATATATATATATATATATATATATATATATATATATATATATATATATATATATATATATATATATACATATATAGATATATATATATAAAGCCGGTCACGCTTAGCTCTCTCTCCCTCCCTTGTGGATGGTGAGAGGCAGTAGTCATACCCTGGTGAGAAGGGGGCGGTTGGTGCGTGAGGTTGCATACCTATCTAAATAGTTAACCGTCATTTTAGACGGGTCGCTTACACTAATTTATTAGAATAATCATTAACTTTTAGAGCCTTGACATTTCAATTAAGATATTTCTTTTGTAATCCTTCAGGTATGAATTGGCGATTGAGCGTCACGCCGGTGCTCCTGGTTGTCATGGCAACCGGAGCAGCCGCTTCCTGGAAATGGGACGAATCGAATACCACAAGCTTGGCATCCACTGTCACATCTTCGCCTTCTTTGAACTCGACTCTCTCTTCGGCGACGACCGTCTCCAAGGTACTGTCATAGTGAAGACCATGCCAATTTGCAATCTTTTATATGCCTTGTGCATTATGATTCAGAAGTCGATATATACAAATAATGCCATTATTAATATTATTATTATTATTATCATCATCATTATTATTATTATTATTATTATTATTATTATTATTATTATTATTATTATTATTATTATTATTATTATTATTATTATTGTTGTTGTTAAAAACTTTATACTTTGATACACTAACAATTTTGATGTTTTTGCCAAATATCTGTCATAGGCAGAAAGTCTACAGTATGTCTCTCATATCCTTCCTTTCCTCACCAGAGCGATGCACAAATAACTACCGAATCTCTCAACGACACATCCTTGACCGACGATCCTCCTGAGGGAACTTCCCTCCTTGAAAGCCAAGCCAGTGACACAGAGCCTCGGTTCATCGGAGGTCTAAAGAAGAAGCTGTGTTCCGTCGGCTTAGGTATCAATGTAAGTGTAGCTGCCACTGCGTGAGTATAGAAATACACTTTTTGGAAATTAGAAGAAGTTTGGAAATTATCATCAAATGGGAGATAACTGTTCATGATTTAAATGTTTTTGTCGAATAGATTTCTTCATTTTGAAATGGCATAACTGTATAAATCAAAGCTTATCATGTCCTTAGTATACATAGCTATTGTCATCAAAACCATTTCATTCTTAATATACATAGCTGTTTACGGGTTACTTTCATTGAGATTGATTTACACAAATGCTTTAAACATTGCATTGTAGAAAGTTACGTAGAAGGATGATTTGCTATAACCTTTAATTTATTAGTGACTTAAAGACTTATGTACTTAATCTAAATTACTGCTAAACTTACTAACCAGTTTATTATGGCATATGACAGTGTGGTGACAAAGGACATTACAAACCAGCCTCTGGTCACTATGGGAAACCAATAAACATCCACGAGATACAATATGTGCAGCCTGTAGAGATTCGTCCCGTTGGGAAACCTATCCCAGCCCTTCCCAAAGATCACCACATCTTCAACAAAGGCTCATCATATGCTACGGGTTCAAAAGGGCATAGTGGTGGAGGTAGTTTTGGCAGTGGAAAGGGTCATGGTGGAGGAAAAGGCCATGGTGGAGGAAAAGGCCATGGTGGAGGAAAAGGTCATGGGGGAGGAAAGGGTCATTTTGGAGGAGGGGCCGGAGGAAAGGGCCACACAGGACACAAGGGTGGTTTTGGTGGAAGCGGAATCAGAGGGGGAAACAGTTACGGAAGCGGTGGCCATGTTGACACAGGGGGTCCTTCTCACTACGGTGGAACAGGATCCTCCGGATACCAACCGGCTCATTCCCCATCACATTATGGCTCTCCAAGTGGCCAATCAATAGCTTATGGCCCTCCAAAGGCATCTTCTGTCATATCAGGATACGAGTCGCCAGCTCCCATATACAGTGCACCTCCAGCTACCTCATATAGTTCCCCTTCAGTTCCAGATATCCCATACAGTGCCTTGCAAGCTCCTTCGTCTTCTTATAATGCCCCGCAAGGCCCTTCGTCTTCTTATAATGCCCCACAAGGGCCTTCTTCTTTTCACAGTGGTCCCCAAGGTCATTTCTCATCTTTTGGTAGCCCACAAAGTCCCTCATCTTTATATAGTGCCCCACAAGGTCCTTCATCATTATATAGTTCCTCACAAAGTTCCTCCTCTTTATATAGTGATTCACAAGGTCCCTCATCTTTTTATAGTAACTCACAAGGTTCTTCATCTTTATATAGTGATTCACAAGGTCCTTCATCTTTTTATAGTAACTCACAAGGTTCTTCATCTTTATATAGTGATTCACAAGGTCCCTCAACTTCTTATAGTGACCCACAAAGTTCACCAGCATCTCACGGTGTCCAGCATTCTCCACCATTCTATGATGGTTCTCAGACTTCAGAAGGAAATGTTCAGACTGTGAAACATATCCATATTCACCAGCATGTTTATAATTCAAACAGTGACGTCAATAATGCAGCTGCTGTCACTGATGGGTATAGCGGTCAATTTGATAGCAATTCTATTATTGGGTCAGCACCCCTGTATATATCATCATCACAAGACTATAGAGAAGATGACACTGATTTTTCTGATGTTAAAACAATACATAAAAAAGAAGCAATCAAATCTAACACATTTAGTGTTCCCTTTGATAGTGTGGTTGAAACTCCTGCAAGTTTTGACTCTGAAAACAAAGGAGCTTTAGAGCTAATAAGAGTATCTGGATCACGAGATCTAGGATGTACTTGTGTCCGCCAAGAACAGTGCCCACCTGAACTTATTGCATCCTCTCCATTTTCTCGGGAAGACCTCGGTGGAATTCAGGATCCTCGTAACTCTCCATCAATTGATATTCTCTCAAATGACACCTTGCCTCATTCTGTAGCTCGAAAACGAAGAGACACTAAGGATTTTAAAGACCAAATAGCTGTAGCGACAAATATCAATGGACAAGATGCTAGGGAATTGTTCCCCGCTGAGTCTTTCTTGGGAGATTCTGCCGTTTCGGGGGCATATGGTGACGTAATAACCCGCGCAGACCTTCAGGGCTTACCTACTGCAGCTGTCCAGACTGTAAGCGCTGGCATTAGTATTCATGACCTTCATAATCCAAATGGTCCTCCTGTAGAGGATTTATTGATTGGACCACCTGTAGAGAATTTGTTCATTGGACCTCCTGTAGATGATTTATTAATTGAACATCCCTCTGACATCCCCCAAAATGGCCCTCTTCAAAACAGTGCTCTTTTTGGACCATCTGGGAGCATAACACAATCCATATCTTCAGTAGCCAACAATTTTGACGAACATCTCACTGTAAGCAGCCTTGGTGATGGTGTCATTAAAGATGTGACCAATCAGGTTCGCCAAGGATTACGAAATGAAGTAAGCACATTCAGACCTTTATACTACTTTGTAACTAACAATCTTTTATTTATTTTTTTTTTCAAAGTAATCTGTGGGATATCATTTCAGAATGGGGTATTATTTGAATGCAAAAAGGCATTTCTAAAGAAGAAGGTACGTACTACAAGAGACGCACAAGAAGATAAGGAAGAAAACAATGAGCAAACACCTGTAAGTTCCCAGCTGACAGTAGTTTGTCCAATAAAATGTAGTTTAAATAATACAATATGCACATTGATTTTATAGATTTCACAATACAGTAGTTACTCTTATCAAATCTCGTCTAAAAGTATGGTTTATTGCAAAAATAGTCAAGCAGATGCTTTGTGTTAAACTTTTGCACTATGATATAAAGCCTGCTTCATTCTTAAGTATTCTATTTGGTGATCACTTATATCTTTAAGCATGTTTTATCAAACACTTTTATTTCTAAGGTATTTTCTTAATGTTTCTTTTTTCTTTCTGACTGTCATTTTTTCCAGCGACTTTTTGACCTTTTAGGTGGCTTGGTTGGTGGTAGTGGTCTAGATGGGATTTTTAAAGGTCCTGCATTTGTGCCATCTTTTGGGGTTAATTTTGGAAGTTTACCAACTGGAGGTGGTTATGGCCCTTATGGAACTCCTTATGGAGGTGGGAGCAACCCCTTGGGACTCGACCTCGGACCAGTGTCTATCAATCCTTTCGTTGGGTTTAAAGTAGCAAAGTTTGATGGACGACCTGTGTTCAATCCTTCACTGGACCTTCTGGTGACACCCAATGCAGAAGGCGTTCATGCTATTGAAAGTATTAAGAATGGATTAAACCCATTTGGTGGGGGTGTTGGTGGTGTTGGTGGTGGTTTCGGTCCAGGTCCATACCCGGGAGGTCCCTATCCTTATCCTGGGGGTATTCATCAACAGGGAGCTGGATATTATCCAGGTGGGGGTGGTTATCCTAATTATCCTGCAGGTGGATTATACCCCCAAACTGGTGGATTATACCCCCAAACTGGTGGATTATACCCCCAAACTGGTGGAATACATCCTCCCATCTACAGTCCAAATACATATAAACCTCCTAGTACCCCATATGTACCTCCATACGCTCCTTCAAGACCTTCTTACACTCCTTCCAGACCTGCATACACACCTCCTTACACTCCTTCAAGACCTGCATATACACCTCCTTACACTCCTTCAAGACCTTCCTATTCTCCACAGATTTACACACCACCTGTAACTTCCATCAACCGACCTCTACCTGTTGCTGACTTCAGCAACCAGCCCCACAATAATCCACTTATACCTTCCCGCCCTTCATTCACGCCATCCAGGCCACTGCACAGCCCATCCTCATTTCTTCATGACGAGAAGCCTGTGGAAGTTCACCACCACGAACATACCCACTTTCACGATCATGATCACGACCATGATGATGATTTTTATAATCCCAATAACTTTGGCACGATATTCAGGGGCCGCGGTGGCAAATCAGACGACAAAAGGGATTCTCCCCTGTCAGATCGACGCCCCCTTTCAAACAGTGCATCGTCATTTACTCCATCAACCTCATCAGATAGATTTTCTTTATCAGCAAACAGTGCATCATCATTTTCTCCATCATCATCATCATCAACAAATAGGTTTGTTTTGCCTCAGTCGAGTCTTACTAATTCTCTTTTAGATCCAAGGTCCCTGGATTCTGATAAGTCATCCAGATCCGGCTCCTCGTTCAGGTTTCCTGACAAGTAAGAAATAACATATTAAATTCACTAAGATGTCTATTTCAATTTGTAACTTTTTTATTTTCATTGACTCATTCTGATGTTAATCAAGCAAATACACTTATCGCTGCATTTGCACTATAGCTGTGCAATTAATTTTTGTTTCCGATCAATTCATAAATCTAATTAGCCTTTCTATTAGCTACCCAATGATCATCAGGTTCCTGTTGAGTCATAAATCTCTTGCCAAAGTTCCTGATTCTGATGAGCGATGTGTAAAAAGAGTGATTGGACTAACATTTATTGTAAATACTTGTATAGCTGTACAGTTTTTAGTGTTGTTTCTCAGTGTGTGCACTAGTTTAATAGATGTAGAGCACCTAATATGTTAATGCTTGATTTATATAGAATTTACAGAGCAAATCCATTACGTTAAAGTTGTACTATACAAATACTAGAAAATAAGAGCTGTAATGTAATTGTAGCTTCTTGTTTTAAAGCCAACATTACCAAGCGTATATAAACACAAAAAGTATGTTTTTGATGGAAGCGTTAGATTTTTCTAAAAAGAAGTTAAACTACTTTGTTATTTTATTCAATTTTAATCAGTAGATGTCATATGGAATAGGAATATTTATGAAATATATCACAACAAAAGACCGAGAATATTCTCAGCAAGATTGAATCATTACATGACTGTGTTATTTGAAAGGTTTCATCAGCTGAGGATACCATTAGTCCACGGGAATTGGATAACGAACCATCAGCGCGTTTCTTAGAGCCCGTGTCAAATCTACTGAAAGCCATCCCATTAGGTCTCACTTTCAAAATATCCAATGTGCCCCACCCCGAGCATGTACTCACCTCAGCCATTATAAATCACCAATCTAATGATGCTGTAGATCACCACCACCTTCACGACCCCCTCCCATCTTCCATACCCCACGGTAAGCCAGGCTTGACACCATACTACCCTCGAAGGCACTTGAACTTGGAACAGACTGAGCCAGGCGTTTCTACTTCCTCTAATCCTCGACATCTTGGGCTTTTCTCACCATTTTCTCTCCCTCACAATCCTCTTTCACCTTCTCCATTCCCTATCTCTCCTCTCAATCCTCTAGCTCTCTCTACTCTCCCTTCTGGTCTAATGTCCCCTGGCTTTCGACCCCCTAGACGTCTCGGACCCTTGACCTTGCTCAGTAACAACCTAGGGCTGGCTGGCAACGTGCATGATCCTTCTATGTTCCAACGCCCACTTCCCGGTGGCCTGCATGACCTGGGATTATCTCCATATCCCATCGGGCCTTCTACACCTGGTCTGCATGATGGACAAGGAGTTGAGAGGACCTGCAGATATATCAGCTGCCGAAGTCTTGCTAACTACTGTCAGGTAGGATCTGAAGGATGTGAATATAATCTGTGTTTTGCCTAATTTGACATAATCAAGATTCACACTAGCTTTAGCATTCAATGTGGAGTTTATGATGGTATTTTGTATGGAAATGTCCTGTTATTTTTTTTTCTTAGTAACAACATTCTCAGTTTAATTCATTCATACTGTTATTTTCTAGCTTCCCAGCGTTATTGAGTACGTAGAGTTTTGTAAAACAAAAAATTTTTGTTATCAATTATTCATATCATAAGGAAATTTATTGTTGTGGGAAAAACTTTTCAAATGGTGGTATTTACAAAAATGCTCACTGGAAGTGTGAGCCAAAATCGGTTCTTTGTCTTATTGTATTTTTCTATCAAGAGAATTTCCATATAAATTATTTTGTTAGAGACCATTTCAATTATTTTATTCTCTTCTGTTAATACTGTAGAAAGACATTTCAAGGTTCAGTTTGATTATCAAACTTGAGAACTAGATTTCTATACAAAATTACAAAGTGTCGTTGTAAATTGGCAATTATCAGTGATTCCAGGATTTCATGTTATTAAGAAAATCTCACTAATTTGAACGCAGAATTTTTAGATGGTTTGGTCACATGAAGAGAATGGAGGATGCTAGATGGTGTTGGCGAAGTATTATAATAAAAAGAAATCTTGAGAGCCCACAGTGCCTGAGAGTACATACAGGGTAGAAGTGAGTGGTTCCGTATGTGAGTCAACACTCACTTGTTGAACCTTTACGTAAAGATGGGAAGCCTGGTATATGCAATAAGGGTATGAAAGTGAAGACAGCTCATAGATGAAAACTTCAGAGAGCAATGGGCAAAGTAACTTCTGTAAAACAAACAACATGTAGTGAACCTATTTAGGAGTTAAAGTAAGTTCAAGGTGGGGATGTGACAGCTTAGCCTTTTCTTAAATGTATAGTTTGCGATTCAATTATCACGAGAAGAAGGATTGATATAATACTCCCCAAATATAAGAACAATGACTTCCACATGATTTTTTTCCGGACATATTCTGAGGGACACACCCAGATTGTTAGTAGATACAGTCATCCTGCCAAGATTTTATATTCAGTTATAAGTTTAATTTCTAAATTTTCTAACTTTATATTCTAGGTGGAATGAACATGAAATATAGTAAAGATACTCTTATATAGGCCGACAGAAACAACAAAGCTATGTCTATCCGCTTTTACAGCCTCCCACAGGAATAAAAGTACTTAAGAATGGGGTTGAAAGGAAGAGGAGTATAGTATGTGAAGAGTGGAAGCATTTTTAGTATGAATGAGATGGGGAAAAGGAAGTCATTTAGAAAAGAAAAAGATGAGAAGGTTAGGGATGAGAACAAATTCTTGTAGGACACTAAAAATGAAATGATATGGCAGCGTCAACTATACCAGAACTAAACCGATCTACTAAACTGGTAAAAACTGTGCAGTGATTTGTAACCCAAGAAAAGAGGCTACTAAATTGCTATAATTTTTTCTTCATCTGTTATCACTTCACTAAAAAAAACAGCGCCGACCATCTGCCCTGCCTCAGTCTCAGTGCGGGCTTTACGAAGTGTGTTGCGAAGTAGATGGATTCCAAGGTGCTTTTTCGTCCACCTTCAACTCATTTGCCAATGCACGTACTTGCGGAGTGAAGCGTACCGACGGCGTCAACGGTCGTGTAAGCCAACCGGTGCAACGGGATGGCGACTCAGAATTTGGTAAGAATGGAACACTTTTAAACCTCTGTTACAGTTTTTCTTGTCTCCCTCTAGCTTTCTGATAACTTAACTAAAACTGCAACAGCAGGGCCTTCCTCTTTGTTACACCAAGGGGCTGAATGGCTTTCTGTGCCCCCAAATTGCCCTATTTCATAGAACTATTCAATTACACTAATAAAAGGACTTATTTTGGGATTTTTTTTTTCATCATTAAACCATGATTATTGATTCTAATATTTAGATAAGATGATTGCGTGTGAGCTTTTAAAATACTAATAGTAGCAAGTACAATTTGGATGATAGCATTCTGATAAATAATCAATAAAACCAAGTTATTAGCCTATTATGTCATGTCTTTTTAACAAATTAAATATAAGGAAAAAAGCAACGTCCTATGTATGCCTACCACCTTTTCTGATGGTAATTGAGATTGGAAATTATAGTGTCAAAACTTCAGTGTTGGAGGCTTTGCTTCATTCATCTGATGAACTAACTTATCGCTACAGGGGAGTACCCATGGCAAGCTGCGGTTCTGAAAAAGGAAGGTCTGGACAACGTTTACATCTGCGCTGGGACCCTTGTCGATCAGAGCCATGTTCTCACTGCTGCCCACTGCGTTAAAGGGTGAGTCTGGTAGACTAAGAGAACACTAATAGATACAATCCACCAAAAGCAAAATAAAGGAGGATTAAGATAGCCAATTATCATGAGAGCATACTGGAATTACTAAACATAACCACACACTAAAATGGTCAAATTAAATAGGTATGTTGGATAGGCTTAAAAATTATAAAGAGTATGACCTCCAAAAATAACCAAAGGGATATATTGTTAATGATGTCAATTTGCAGATATGCGGCCTCTGACCTCCGTATACGTCTGGGAGAATATGATGTCAATCAGGATTCTGAGTTCTTCCCTTACTTCGAGACTGACGCCAACGGCGTGTTTATCAACCCGGACTTTTACTCAGGAAATCTCATCAATGACTTGGCCATAATTAGACTGTCCAATCCAGTGGATTTCGTCAGGAAGTGAGTTAGCTTATTTCTTTTAACTTAAGGGCAACTTGGTGACCTTTTCTAACTTGGACCCTCAACCTCTGAAAGGCTTGAGGGTTACAAGAAAGAAAACAAAGGTTTGAAGATAATGGCAGTCTTAAAAGTGTAGATCTATTGTTCTTCTTACTAGTGTGATGTACATATAAGGTATGTCAAACTCAAAAGAAGTAGTGTAGGTAGGTATCAGAACTTTACAAAAAAAATGCAATTCACGGGCTCTTGCGCTAATGGGAGGCCGTAAACTCAAAAGAAGGTAAGAATTCAGGCAATGGAAATCTTCCAGATAAAGGAATTTAGAAGACAGAACACCTGGCGAGACCATTTCGTAGTTTTGTGACTAGTCTCACATTTAACCGGTTATTTATAGACCTTGAGGTGGGACTCTGAAATCAGGCTTAACTTTATTTAATTGTTCTTTCTATTTTATCAATAAATTAGTTTACTTGCACTGATGTAGGCCTACTCACAGGAAAATTCCCATATAAAATTTCTCTAGTGATACTTTTAATCTCCTGATATTGCTAAATAGTTATTTATAAAATCCTGAGAATTGTTAAGATTTACCTCGAGTTAACCCTAATTGATAAATGAAAGAAACCCTTCTAATTGGCTTAGTGAGGGATAAGATGTCCTTTAAAACTAAACAATGATGACGAAAGTGAGACATAACACCAAAGACTGGTCATGTTTAACTAGAATCAGTACATAAAATAGGAAAAATAACAGTATTTGTAATTTGCCGCCACTCTCAAAACAGTGTATTATTCCCTTAAATAACTACATTACACTTGAAATGCAACAAAATCCGAATTACACTCGTGTAATTCCATCACTATCTGAGCTCGATATAATAATAGTATTTATTTGAACATCGAATATTAGCCAATTGCTGTTCAATACTTCATTCAAACCAGCAAACAGGATTAATCAGTCATTTAGACAAACTGTTCATCCTACTCCTTATGATGTCCTAAAGACGCATTTTGTAATCTGAATTTATTCCTCTGATAAAATATGTTATAAAAAAATCTTGTACGGGGTTGTCTATATATTTTGATATATATATATATATATATATATATATATATATATATATATATATATATATATATATATATATATATATATATATATATATTCTATATATATATATATATATATATATATATATATATATATATATATATATATATATATATATATATATATATATATATATATATATATATATATATATATATATATATATATATATAATGAATTCCCTTTAAAAAAGAAAAATCTTCACCTCTGTCCTCAGTAGCTAAATATTTTGAATGTAATTTCATCGAAATTCTGGCAAGTTTTTCTTCAGTACTGCATAAGTGCTTGGAACTTTCTCATGATGATACATTCCAGTCCCCTGATTGGCTATAACTTCCTCAACTGTGATTGGCTGTTGCCCTTATTTACTATAGCTTCACACACATCTAACTACGTAATCAAAACTGTCAATTATTTCTTCGAATAATATACATTATAGTTGAAATGTAACGAAATAAGGATTCTAGAAATTTAGTTCCTTCACTATATAAGCTTGATAAAATTATAGTATCTATTTGAATATCGAATATTAGCCGCATGTTACCAAAACCAGCAAATAGAATTTATTAATCATTTAACAAGCTTTCAAGTTCATCCTACTCCTTATGACGTCACAAAGACGTTTATCCTAATAAAAATCATTATTTGCTAATCAGAATGTATCTCTCTGATAAAATATGTTATCAAAATATCTTATAAGGGATTGTCTTCATATATTTTGAAGACAATATATATCTAATTCCTTTAAGAACAAAATTAATCTGCAGATAGATAGATATCTCCAATAGCTAGAGCGTTTAAAAGCGATAGAATGGAAATTTGGGTAGGTTTCTCAAACAGCAACTCATAAATCCCCGGAACCCTCTCTTGGCGGGATATTCTAGTCCTCTGATTGGCTGTATCTTCTCAGCTGTGATTGGTTGTTGCCTTATGCATCCAATAACGTAGCTAGACCCTAGTCAATTATTCCTTCGAAAATAACGTATTTATTTAGCTTACACATTTAAACAAGATCCATTATCAATTTTATTAGAAAACCGATAATATTATGAGTTTGTTTTTATAAAAATTGTAATTTATAAATCTTAATTTGTATAAAATTAACGTAGGTATTTTACTCTACCAAGTTGAATTCATTCATAAAAATTGTATGACGTCACACACAACGACCAATCACAGCAGAGGGCGAATCAGCCAATGAGACGCCAAATATTTCCCGCAAAGGAAATGCAACAGGTGAGAGGGTTCCTATGTTTTAAGGGCTGTTGTTGACAAACGAGTCAAATTCACAAGAGGTATTTCGTTCTAGTTAAGTCCTGTTTCTTTTTTATGCATACAATAATGATATTTAAGATCCGTTTTATTTACTTATTTGTGGTTTAGGTAGGGTATGGTTCCATAAAATTTGCAGTTTTTAAGGCATCATTTATCTGAAATATGTATAGGCCTACTGCTGGTATTTTACCCCCTACCCTTTAGGATGATATATTTCGTAATGAACATATGATTTGATAATCATTTGTTCAATTGCATTATACTTGAACTGTAACAAAATACAAATTAAAGTTACGTACTTACCTACTTTACTATTTAAGCTCACTCAAACCGAAAAACAGAAGAAGCAAAGACAGGTTGTAAAATTCATCCTACTCTTGTGACGTCACAAAGACGTATTTTCTGAATAAAATAATCATTTAGTAATCAAAGTCTATACCTCTAATAAAAAACATTGTTATTAAAACATCTTATAAAAGACTATCTCTATATACTGTGGAGAACATATATAATTAATTCCCTTCAATCTTAAAAATCTTCAGCTCTGTTCCATAGCTAGATGTTCTTGGCTGGTTATTCCAGTCCTTTAATTGGCTATATCTTCTTCAGCTGTGATTGGTTGTTTCGTTCGCTTACTGCTCCTTCACAAACAAACACACGCATATCTATCATCATAGCCAGACCACAATTTAGCATTCCTTCGAATATGACCTATTTATATAACTTATACACTCACACATGATCCATTAATCTATCTATTACTAATTAATAACAACTTTTAGTGTAATTCCATGAAAGTTGTAATTTTTACTTATAATTCATCTGTAATAAGTATAGGCTCTTTGCCCCCAAGTAAAGTTCATTCATAAAAATACGATTACATGACGTCACCCTATAACCACCTATCAGAGCTGAGAAAGAATCAGCCAATGAGACGCCAAATATTTCCCGCTAAACATGCATAAGGTGAGAGGGTTCCTCTTCATTATGGGTTGCTGTTGGTGAATGAGGTAAATTCGCTGGAGTCACTTTGTTCGAACGCTCTAGCTGAGCCGAGCTTGCTTCTTTAATGGAGTTAAATTTATGCTAGTCATTCATTACATTAAACGCTCTAGTTATTGTTTTTTTTTTTCCTAAATAATTTTTATACATATAACTATGACATTTAAGTAGCTTAAGAAGAATATATTCTTATTTCTTATATCTTTTAGATATTATTTAAATGTTTATCAATCATACTTTTCGTTTCTTTTAAAATACTAGAAACGCATAGGCTATATAAATATGATTTCATGTTATTTTTATTAGGATCATTATTTTTATCAATCATTATGAATATTTTGTGAGATAGTTTGAGAATTTTGAGTTCACATTTATTGATTTTATAACCAAAAACTACTTCAAGTCAAAAGCCCAAAAAGAATACATAGTGAATAATGTCTGAATGTAATTAGAAATAGTCTGCTTGTTTTCTTCTCAGTTTCTTTTATAAACTGAAATAAGTGAAAAAAGTAATCAAAACAACATTTTCAGCACTCGATTTCTTAATCTAACTTAGCCTAACCCAACAAAGTGCACGATTCCTTAACAAACTATTTATTATTAAATAGGTTTTGAATTCATTTCCTGATGTCAAAATAAAGTTACAGGTGTAGGCCTACTTCGTGATCAGGGTAAAAAAACGTTTCTTGAGACCGTCCAGACAGAATGTACTGTATTGTCATGAAAGGCTCACAGTTCCTAACATTCTCAAAAAGTTTTGTTCTTACAAATGGATGAATTTGGGATCCATAGCCTAGCGGTGGGGTCTGTGCGGCTATTCAGAGCCCATTATTGCACCTAATAAAGGGTATTTACCATGCCCCTTTGGCCCCCAGCAGTACTCAATTTCAAGCCTTCTATTTTACCTCTGTTCCCTTCTTTTCTTTTATATTACTGCCCATCCTCTTACTAACTAGGCTACTACCATCGTGCAAGTCCGAGGTTCTACCCCCAGTTGCCCCTTGTCACTTGATAGCCCTCTTAGGCTCTAGTGCCTGGCTATATAGCCCAAATTCATATAACCAATTCCAATAAATTTTTCATCTGCATAAAAAAAACTTTTTCTTCCTTCAGCCCCCACATATCTCCAATTTGCCTGCCAAGCCGAGGTGAGGACTTCACTGGCCAACGTTGCTGGGTATCAGGGTGGGGCAAAGATGGCTTTGGTGACAACGGACAATACCAGAGTGTATTGAAGGTAAAATAATTCTTGCTTTAGTTTCACGAAATGTGTTTGAAAATATTTCAAGATACAACATCAGTTCTCTCCCTCAATCACGCTTGCATACTAAATGGCCTTCTGTGCATACGCCTCAAATTTGTAAGTCCATATCCAATGTACTAATTCCTTTGTATTCCACAGGAGGTTGACTTGACGGTGGTCTCACCGATTCAGTGCCAACAGCGTTTAAGACAGACGAGACTAGGCCCATCCTACTTACTTCATCCAGGCATGATATGCGCGGGTGGTGAACAAGGAAAGGACGCTTGTAAGGTTGGTGTTTTGACAAAGCCACAACGGAGTATATTTTCTCATCCTACGTCCATCTGCCCCAAATGCAGCCTGTTTAGGAGAATAAATTCCCTTAGATATAATGATTTAACTTATGGTGCATCTTCTCCTAAGGTGTTTGTTTCATATTCAGTCTATTTGACTTAGTTTGGCTTTTAATATTTTAAGTATCTTTTATCCAAGATTGTTATCCATAGATTCAGAGATGAAAAATTAAAAAAAATCAACTAAAATTTCACTGGGACAAGAACAATCTACTCTCTGAACAATCATGAGTGAATCCTTACTGGAATAAAAGTGTAAACAGCCACACTGCATCATCTAATAGCCTTAAAAATAACTTTTCAAAGAACTAAGTCCATTTTCTATTCTCAGGGTGATGGTGGAGGACCATTGGCTTGCCAAGGACGTGACGGGCGATACCTGCTTGCAGGACTCGTTTCCTGGGGCATTGGGTGCGGTAACCCAGGCATTCCTGGAGTTTATGTCAACATACCCTATTACCTCGATTGGATTAGTACAATCATCAATTTCTAGATCTAATTTAAAACTTCTGTTGATCTTCTCTATTTCGTTCCTGCAAATTGTTGATGCTGTAGAATATGTGATTTTTATTTATGCCAAATTGGAGATTTTCTAGTAGGCTAAAAGGTTAAGATTTATTCAGTCTTTGGGCCTTGAAAGAAAAATGGCACGATGCTCCCATTACACGATTTCTCCTATGTGTTTCGTTATGTACGCTGCAGGTCAGCTTGTATTTGTATATATAGTACAACTGTTGCATTATTTTGTTCTTTTTTTTTTATTAATAAATGTTGACGTTTTACATTGCCTTACTTGTTATTATCATGGTTAACGGTTTTTATATGATACTAATCCTGTACCATAATCTTACCTTCTCCATTCTCAGGTAAATAGCATTTATTTTTACAATGTTGGGTAGCACAGAAGAAATCGAAATACAAACTCTTTGATAGATGAGAAGGCAAGTGTCTGAAATCAAGATAATCTTCATTCATTGCATCTCACGCCATTTACTGTAGGGTCCTTGCTTTACTTTACTTCCATCTTGCTTCCTTTCTTCCACGCTGTTGTGTATCCTCTGATAAGTTTTCCATTCCAAGTGTAGCAGTGGGGTTACACCTAGGAGTAGAAATACCTCCCTGGGCCAAGTGTTGGACCATATGGTTAAAATTCACGAAGGGTGTAGGTCTAGCAACTTTGGCCCATCTGAAAAATTTCCTGAGGACTGGAAGGACCACACTCTGGGGCATCTCCACCAAGGGAAAGTATAGTGATAAATTGCACAATGCGTAAGCCTATAGAAGGGTTTAACGTATTGCCAAATAAGCCTTCTGAGTAGATACTGATCGGTCAGATATATCAAAACGTAAATTACGTAAAATTTACTTAATATCTCATTCCCTTATTAATTGATTTAGCATGGAAAATGGTAACAGCAAAAGAAAGTAATAACCAGAAAATATATAAAAAATACTATATTTAAGATCAATGGTGATATTTTACAAGATTCATAAAATACAGTCCACCTACTTAATAATCATTTACAGAAATTATTACAGTAAGACAGTCTTAAGATTCATAACTACTCGTATGACGCAAGACTAGAATGGCGACGAAGCTCAACGCAAATTTTAAGATGTCTCCATGACAGCTTAAATGTAGAAGATAATGATCAGGATCACAGCTTTTGATGATATTCGATCTTCCAAGAATTCATCTAAAATCAAGTGTTGTAAAGGAAATTAAAGGGTCAGGTCACACCTGTAATGGAGTAGAACAGTGACAACATTGAAACAAATATTTTCTATACACACACACACACACACACACACACACACACACACACACACACACACACACACACACACACACACATATATATATATATATATATATATATATATATATATATATATATATATATATATATGTGTGTGTGTGTGTGTGTGTGTGTGTGTGTGTGAGTGTGTGTGTGTATGTATATATATATATATATATATATATATATATATATATATATATATATATATATATATATATATACAGTACGCGAGTGTGTGTCTGTAATCTATTACTAAAAAGTATTAGTTACAATTCTATCAATGAGAACCGTTACAACTAAGTAAGTATAAGATTTGTTGGCGGCTTTCACCTGTGCTGAACAAATAAGCAAGGAAGCCTTGAAGTAAATATTAGGATAAATTTATTCGGTGAACGAAACGGAGAAAAGAAGAGGAAAAAATACTGGTTAATATATGATACTTTAATTACTTGCGAAACTCAAATAGCTACATTATCAGAAGCGCCGCTGTAAAGGCTTTGTTTCATCCTTGAACCTAAAGCTAACTTGTGTGGTGTGTTTTGGAACAGGAAACCCAAGCCTTCCAAGGACAATTGAAGACCATTTACGTATATCTCATCAACTAACGTTATCCTCCTTCCCTGCCCAGTGTCATGTCTCGTTACTAGAATGTTGCCGTAAAATACAGGTAAGCTGTGAGATGTTGTTCTAAGAGTATATATATTTTATAAATCATGGCTGTGGCGTTTCCTAAGCAGTTAGCCTATAATATGACGTATCTTATTTAGCCTAGTCTTGTTTACTATTTACGATAAAGGGTTAAAGCCACTACAGCATATATGCCCAATATTCGGTAAATATATGATACTTTAATTTCTAGCCTAATACAAGAACCATATATTTTTCCTACTTGTTATCTTGAGTTTTATGCATTTCTGACCATGATTATTGGGGAAAAGCACTCTTTCATGAGTGTTTGGACTCCGGAAATGTCATAAACGAGTGATTTACAGCAATATTAATGGTCAGAAATGCAAAATAACAAGACAGCTAGTTGGAAAAATATATGGATCATGTAAGTGGCTGAACATAAGCCAAACATGATTAGTTAACACATCTGAGATTTGTAAAAGGGTACAGAACCTAACAAACCCACCTAACCTAACCTAGGTTAGGTGGGTTAGGTCTACCCTTAAATCTGCACTCTTTGGTGTAGATGCAACAGTTCCTCCTTTACTTAAACCAGATGGCTCAGTCACTCACTGTCCAAAGGGAAAGGCAACCCTTTTGGCTGATGTTTTTGACAGTAAACAGAGTAATGAAAAACTTTAACTTCCTCATTCCTGTTTTCCTGAGGCTAAACTAACTAGTTTAGCTTTTCGATCTCATGAGATTAAAGCTCTGTTGATGGACCTTGATGCTTATGGAGGTGTAGACCCAAATGGTATTTTTCCTTTGTTTTTTATAAAGACAGCAGATTTCTTAGCTCCAAAGTTATCTGTTATTTTGCACAAGTTAGCAAGAAGAGGAGCTTTTAGCACTCCTTGGAGAATTGGTAATGTTACTCCTCTATGTAAATGTGTTTGTGGTAGCTCAAGTCCCACTGATTACTGCCCAATTTCCATAACTCCCATATTATCTAAAGTTTTTGAACGTCTTCTGGCAAAACGTCTCAATAGTTTTGCTGAAGGTAATCATCTATTCCCTAGTTTGCAATTTGGTTTTCGTAAAGGCCTTGGAGCATGTGATGCCCTTCTTACAATCTCCAATGCTGTACAGAAATCCCTTGATTGTGGTCAGGAAGTTCGTATGATTGGCCTTGATTTTAGTGCTGCCTTTGACCGTGTTAATCATGAGGCCCTTGTTTTCAAACTGAAACAGTTGGGAGTGGGTGGGTTGTTTCTTAGCATTATTATTGATTTTTTAAGTAATAGATCGCAAAGAGGAGTTGTTGATGGGCACCATAGTGAGTATAGGAATGTGGTATCTGGTGTTCCACAGGGTAGTGTTCTTGGCCCATTACTTTTCATACTATATACACATGACATGCGGTTTGGCCTAGAAAACAAGCTTGTTGCATATGCAGATGATGCTATTCTCTTTGCATCAATTCCATCCTCTGAATGTAGATCTGGGGTTGGTGAATCCCTTAATAGAGATTTAGCTAAAATTAGTGCATGGTGCAAATTATGGGGTATGAAGTTGATTCCTAACAAAACGCAAAGTATGATTGTAAGTAGGTCAAGGACGGTGGCTCCTCAACATCCAGATCTCAGTATTGATAATGTTTCTTTAAATTTGTATGACTCCTTCAAAATTTTAGGTGTGATTCTCGACAGCAAATTTACTTTTGAGAAACATATAAGGTCTATGTCTTCTTCAATTGCACAAAAAATTGGCTTATTGAGAAAGTCTTTTAATATTTTCGGTCATCAATCTAATTTGAAGAAGTGTTTTAATTCTTTCATTCTACCTTGTTTTGAGTATTGTTCTCCTGTCTGGTGTTCAGCTGCTGATTCTCATCTTAATTTGTTGGACAGAAACTTACGGTCTATTAAATTTCTTATTCCTGATCTAGATATTAATCTCTGGCACCGTCGTTCAATTAGTTCATTATGCATGTTGCATAAGATTTTTCATAACTCTGACCATCCTTTACATTCAGATCTCCCTGGACAATTCTATCCTGTTCGTAATACTAGGCAGGCAGTTAATTCTAATAGCCAGGCCTTCTCCATCATGAGGCTCAATACTAGGCAGTACTCTAGAAGTTTTATTTCAGCTGTTACCAAGTTGTGGAATGATTTTCCTAATCAGGTAGTTGAATCAGTAGAACTTCAAAAGTTCAAAGTTGGAGCAAATGCGTTTTTGTTGACCAGGCGGACATGAGTCTTTTTATAGTTTATATATGACATATTTGTTTTTGACGTTGTTAATAGTTTATATGTGACATATCTGTTTTGACGTTGTTACTTTTTTTGAATGATTTATTGTTAATTTGTTCTCTTCATTTATTTATTTCCTTATTTCCTTTCCTCACTGGGCTATTTTTCCCTATTGGAGCCCCTGGGCTTATAGCATCTTGCTTTTCCAACTAGGGTTGTAGCTTGGATAGTAATAATAATAATAATAATAATAATAATAATAGTAGTTCCCAGGTCACAACCCCTAGCCCGGGGCCAAACCCCCAGACCCCCTTCCCAGGTCACAACCGCTAGGCGGACACCCCCTTCTCAGGTAACAAACTAAATCTCAAATAAATCCTTACATTATGAAAAAGTAAATCACAAATGAATCCTTCCATTATGAAAAAGTAAATCTCAACTAATTCCTTACCTTATGATTGACATCGTCGCCTTTTTCGTTTTCTTGGTAATCATCACAAAAGCTTTGCAATAGAAAATGTGCTGGCCTTCCCTGACAATTAAGTCAGAATCGGACCTTTGAGGCCTTATTTTGCTGTTATTTTTTAATTTCACTTGAGTAACAATAGCTTTACACTGAACGGAGAGCATTTCCATAATAATCAATTGGCGACAAACGTAAGTACATTAATTCTGAAATAGATTGATGTACTTCCCTTAAGTTCACCCTTCCAGACATCTTTATGAGATGGTGGTTAACTTAAAACTGAAGACGAAGGTAGGAAAAAAATGGCTGTCGTAGAACAACATCTGGGAACTTATGAAGAAGTAATTGTAAGGTGTTAATTGGTTTTAAAAAAAACACCTGACACATACGTCATTGTAAATGCACAGAAAGCTCCGCAATCCATGGAAAAAACGCATGCGCAGTAAGTCCCCTTCAGTCTCTCAGATGTAAACAAAGGACTTAGAGTGAGAGATATACTTCACATTTAAATTGACTGATATGTAAGTTATTATGCCCCAGCCCCCATTAAACATATAGAGAAAAACAACAAACTAGCCACCACTCGTCCATTTCTTACAGCGAATTTCATTTTCGCTAGCAATTAAACTGTTGGCCACTTACATTTTCTTACTTTTCACTAAATACAGACAAAATATTCATCCTAATCAATTTCATTAGGAGGAGGCACAGCTCTATCTTGGCTAGAAAGATTTATCAGTATCACAAGAAGTAAGCTTTGTTCCAACACAATACAGTAATAGCCATAAAACTTAGTGAGGACTAACAACCCACTGCTAATAAGCGGTAGGAGTTTCATCATAGTTACGGACGGGAAAAGCTTTCCTGGTTTTATTATAATTACGGACGAGGTAAACATTCCTAATAAAGATTTTTTTTTTTTCGTATTTTTACCACAAATAAATACTGAATGAAATATATATATATCTATATTTGCTGATAATGGGGAACCCGGGATTTTGGGTGGGGAAAACATACTAAGAAAACCCTATATAATGGTAAAACAAACCTTCTCTTCTCTAAACATTATTTTCTTGGATTTATAATGAATCCATGGAAAACTGCACAAATTGTCTAAATCCTAAACTACTAGTATATTTTTCATTTGTTTGTTAACATTCTACGGATCGGTTGTATTCGCTCCCGTTCTTTCGCATGTACATATAGTACTAGTTTTAGAGCTTCTGTGCATAAACCTGGCCCTTCTGGGCATATACCTTCCCCCCTTTATTTTGGCCAATGGATTACTCTTTTTCTTATAAACCCTCCTCATTTTTACCCATGACATTCAAGTATTTTTACCTGCGACATTCAAGTATTCTACTTGATCTGACCCTTCTAATATCTTATGTACCCATTCTTTTATGCCATACCCACATGGACATATTCATGTCCGCCGAGGACACCGATCCTCGCAACCTTTTTCCTACCTGCAGAAGTCATCGGTCTGATGTGGATAATAAGTGTACTGAGTGTTGGGAGTGGTCTGTCTCCTAGTGGGAAAGGTTTGGGCAATGCCGAAAGAAGAAGTCTAATCGGTACTTTTCTCTTTCCAAGGTTTCTTCGAAGCAGAAGAAACCCGAGACTACTTCTCCTTCCTGACCTTCCTCCAAAGCTCCTGCTCATTAGGTCTCCTCCGGGCGACGGTCGAGTAATAGTGCAGGCCACTTAACACCTGGACAACCTCAGTCCTCAAGAGACGGCGTTGCTTCCCCTAGTGAAGTAGCCCGCCTCTCCCCCTGGGGGGTCCATGACTTTTTCCCTTTTTACAGGTTTCGTCGTCCTTCGGGTTACCGGGTCCGCCCTCCAAGGAGACAGGTGCAGCTTCTTCGCTGTGGCGCTAGTGTGCAGCGTTCGTCAACGTCGGAGGTGGATCCTCTGGACCTTGTCGACGTTGTGGTGTCAGAGGATGTTGTCTGCTGCTCATCCTGCCGATGTTCCTGCCTTTTCTGACTCATCCGCCATTGCCGAAGTTTACGCCTCCCCCCCCCCTCGGGGGAGTCACTCATTGAGACTCCTCTTCAGAGGACTGCTGCTGAAGGTCAGCTTGCTGACCCACCAACCCCTAGAGGGCTTCTCCGTGGGCATCAATCCCGACGTGCTCATCTTACTCTTCCCCTCAGAGGTGCTCCTTCGCCATCAGTGAAGACTGAAGAGACGCCTCTTTGGCTCTTCATCCTCGTCTTCACAGCCCTCCTCAGCGGAGGAGCCTCCCTGTCCGACATCATCTGGCTCTCTCAACCTTCGCCTGCTTCCGGACCTTCTCCCGACCTCACTGCCCCTAGTCCATGAACTTCATGCTCTACTGGACACACTACTTCAGTACCTTGCCTGCGATCACTTGTTCATACTACTTTGGTAGCTTGTGAGAGTTCACCTGTATGCGCTACTTCAGTCGCACTCCTCATTATGTAAGTTCTCTACTGCATAAGGAAGAGTAACTCCTAGGGTGATCTTGCCTATGTTTCTCCTGAGGGAAAGGACATAGTTCTAGATCAACTTTTTGAGATCCTTAGACTCGCCAAGACTAGGCTAGCCTTGCCTGGGGTAAGGGGATCAGGAAGAGGGCCTTTGCCCAGGTGATAAGGAGTTTCCCAATCTCTCAGGGTGGTGAACTCATCTCGTTTATTTCCTCCTCAGTATGTACGGCAGAGGTAGTACTACCAGATTATAGATGATGATCCATCTCCTTTGCCGTTAGACGAGGCGATATTGACGCTGACACAAAATACTACCCTGGAGAAGCTGGCAGCACTACTTGTGACGTTCTCGGTGGTGGAGGCCGCAAATAAAGAGTGCGTTCCAAAGTGCTCTATGCAAGCCACTTTTTGGATATACTACCGGTTAATCTCAGTCAGACATTTTCCATAACAGAGGCTTTTTCTACTGACCAGAAACAGGAACCAATGTCCACCTTTATGCCTTCCAGTGCCAAGACAGTGGAATTCCTGACACCCAATATAGTTAACCAATGGTCTCACTGGATTCTGAAACAGTGAGATTGCGTCATTTCAAAATTCCAAAGGGAAGTGCCGAGGAGAGAAGCACACAAGCTTCGAAACATGCTATGAAGAGTCCTTCCCTCTTTAATGCAGATGACATGGACGCATTGCTGAGAGCGAGAGAAAGGCAAGTCAAGACTCTCCTCCATAGGGCGATATCATCATACCCTTTCCCCTCGGCACCACCTATGCAGAGAGCTTCCCTGGTAAAACGCCAAGGACGTAAGAGAGGATCTAATGGTCCTTTAACAGCCCACCTTTAGGAAGCAAGTCCCCAAGCAGCCCTTTCGTGCAAGAGGGGCTCGAGGCAGATGTAGTCTTTCCCGCTGTGGTGGTCGGCATTCTCCTATCCATCCACCGGTGGGTGGATGCATGCCTACAGAGCAGGTAGCAGAGGTGGATGGTACATGGAGTTGAACCTTGGATAGTTTCCATCCTCTGCACGGGTTACCACGTTGTTCATTCTCTCTCTCCCTCCTTTGACTCATCATCCAGTGATGTTGTGTTCCTACATTTAGGGACGAAGCTAGAGAATGACGCTGTCCAAGAGGTCCTAGACTGGTTGCCGGGGCCATCATATGGGGGGGGCCCAAATAACCTGGGGTGGCACTTTTTTAGGGCCGGCAAAAATAGCCTGGACTTGCCACCCCACAAGATTGAAATAATAATAATTAGTGGGTAAAGAATAAAAGCTTTGAAATTTTTTACCACATTATGATTTTTAAATATTAAACTTAGCCGGTGAATATATAATAGCTGACGTCTCCGACGGCTCGACAGATTCCAAAAACTCGCGAGCGATCGCCATGAAGGTTGCGGGTGTGCCCACCAGCGCCGACTATCGGCCAGATACCGCATATACTTGTAAACAGCTCCAGTTCTTCTCTGTCGGTTTCATCGACAAGTCGATTCCACTCGCTTTATGACCTCGAGTTTTCTACCGAATTGGTGAAGTACTTGGTTTTGGTTTTATTGCTTTCGCCGTGTTGGATTATTCAATACTATCTTCAAAAGAAATGCTTTTGAAAGGATAAAAGTGTTTTGCCCTTGCTTTTTTATCTCTGGTTTTTCCATAGAGTAAAGATGGCCGACCCTTCCCTCAGTGTACGGAAGTGTGTTTTAGGCTTTTAGTAATTATTTTATCACGTTATAAATTTTTGTTGATAATTATAGATTTTCCTCTACAGTATATATTTTATATCTCACCCGCCTTTATTAGGCCTCTTCGATTAGCTTTCCATTTATACTAAACATCAAGATAAATTTTATGTTTTGTTTATATGCGGCCTTTACCTATTCCTCCCCTAGTCCGAGATGTAGGCGGTCCTAACTTGGAAACCGAAGTTAAACAACGTTGAGCCCATTCAACTTTTATTTTCGTTAAGTTTAATTCATTTGCTCTGTAAGAGTTATGAAATGAATATTTTTTAGAAAATATTTTAAGAAAGATATTCTTTGAATAGTCTTCGTGCTGTTTTTTCAAAGATGAACTAACGTTTGGTTTATTTATGCTACGCAGTTTGCGCTCTATCGTTACGATAGAGAAAGAGAGAATCACGGTTTCACTTTGCAGAAAGAGTAAATCGATTTTGACGTTTTGTTCATTCTTCTTTCAAACTGAAGAGTTTTAAATACTAATTTAAAGGAACTTGTTAATTTTCAATTTCTTAGTCCTTTCAGTTTTTTCCTTTGGTCAAATAACCTGTTTATTGACGAAGGGTGAGTGGGCAATTCTCTTGTGTGTGACAAGAGAGAGAGAGAAAGAGAGAACGTTCCGATCTTTATTCTCGTCCCAATTAAGGAGTTTGGGAGCGAGTAACGTTGTTCTCGATTCAGTTTTTTACTCTCGTCCCAAGTCTCTGTACGGGGAGAAAGGATAAAACGTTTTTAGTTTTTATTCTCGTCCCAAGGCACTGTACGGTGAGAGATTGAAAACGTAGTCTTTAGTGAACTAGAGTTTTATCTCCTCCCCAGTCACTGATCCTTTTTAACTTTATATATTTCCGTTTTATTCGATATATATGTATGTTTTTTTTTTTTTTTTATTTTTGCATGTGTGTTTCATTTTGTACTGATGTGCTTACATTATACGACTCATTTCGCAATTATAACCTTTTGATGTAAGGGAGAATTGCGTGCTTCAGGTAGATATCAGTTTTATTCATGCCTAATGTGAAATTATTGAAAAATACGATATCAGTGAAGTGAGTGCTAGAAAACATGTGCTGTGTTGCGGAGGGTTCGTTTGTTCGTGCTTGTCACTTGCCTAGTCCGAAACCTCTTTCAGGCTCCCATGCACCAGGGAGAAGGAATGTCATAGGACCTAAGGGAGTGAGGAGTGTAAACCAACGAACAAACGTTTCCCTCAAAGGTATCAGACGTTGCTCGGCAAGCACGTCCTTGCCATAAGACAGGAGAGACGAAGTTTCTCCTCGTCATCCGAAGACTTTTTGCAAAAGAAACCTTGGCGCAAGGTTTCTAGACCCTTTAAGCGAAAGTCAGTCCCTTCAGGACAGGTCCAGCATCCTGGCTGTAGCCATGGGGACAGCTCTGACCCTTTGCAGTCGTCGGAAGACTGTTCGCCTATTAAACGCAAGCGTAACACGGGGTCCGAGGGTCACGGTAAAGGCAATGTTTTGCCAACACAGACGTTACCGTCGTCTCGGCCCGTTCCGATTCCCGTTGATCCTAAATGGGTTGTCCTGCAGGACATGCAGACTAAGCTTGCCTCCCTTATGGAGAAGTATGACGTTGAGCAGGTTCACGATGAACCTTCGCTTTCGAGTCGCCGTTACGCTAAACGAGACTCTGGCCGTCAGCCGCACAAACGTTATGAAACGTGATGTCGGTAGTTTGTCACGTCAGTCACGTGACTTGGATCCTCACTCGCTGCAGTCCCGTGTTGACTTTCAGCCGCTGCCGCAGCCTCGTGTTGACGTTCAGCCGCTGCCGCAGTCTGGTGTTGACATTCAGGACGTTCGCCAACCAGCTCAGTTGCCTTGTTTTGACGTTGAGCGTCAAGCACCGCAGTCAAGGGTTGTTTTGACTGCTCAGTCTAGGCAGTCAAGGCAGTCTCGACTTGACGTCGAGCGTCCATCAACTCGCTGTTGTTGTGGCTGGTCAGTCCTTTCAGCAGCGACATGACGTCGCTTCCTTGACTGCTACGGCTGCTCCTTTGCATGTGGACTTTGCCTGTCAAGCATTGCCACCGCGGCAGGTCTCTCCTTTTCATGAGACTCGGCAATTGTCGGACGAGGTTCCTTCAGATGAGGAAGTTGCTGATCCCCCTCCTACTGATATTCCTTTGGGGACTTTGTCAGACGGAGAGGAGCCTAAAGCTGCTCAGCCCTCTATGGACTTTAAAAAAATCATGCTGATTTTTAAGGATCTTTATCCGGACCATTTTGTAACTGCTGCTCCTCGTTCGCCTTCGTCAGAGTTTACACTAGGCCTAGCTACTTCGAAGCCGTTGTTTTCTAAGCTAGTGCTCTCTCGCTTTTCTAAGAGAGCTTTACGTTTGCTAAGCGACTGGTTGATCACCAGGAGGAGTTTGGGGGAGACAGCCTTTGCTTTCCCTCCTTTTAAACTGGCTTATAGAGCGAGCGTCTGGTATGACACGGTAGAAGTTCTCGGCTTGGGAGTTCCTGCCTCTGCCCAGGGAGACTTCTCAAGCCTCATAGACACTCCATGTCGCCTGGCCATGAGACGCTCCAAGTTTTTATGGTCGGCTTCAGAGCTAGACCATCTCCTGTTAGGAGTTTTTCAAGCATTTGAAGTTTTGCTGTACAATTATGTCATGCATGAACAAGGCTATCAGGGATGGCTCCAATGATCTGACAGCCACGTTCTCTGCAGGAACAAGGCTATCAGGGATGGCTCCAATGATCTGGCAGCCACGTTCACTGCAGGAGTACTTAAGATGTAAGTGCGCTCAATGTGTTCATTGTCAAGACAAACTTCACGATGAAGACTACCAAATCTGTCTTGGCAGCATTAAGGGAAGGCAACTGGATGGTCTCTCTCGACCTTCAGGATGCATACTTCCACATCCCGATTCATCCAAACTTTCAACAACATCTGAGGTTTGGGGACGGGAAAGTAATGTACCAATGTCGAGCACAGTACTTCGACCTCATTCCTGCTCCTCTTGTTTTTACAAGGCCCTTGCAAAATGTAGCAAGATTTCTACATTTTTTGAGGATTCAGAGCCTCCCTTTATTTTGAGGACTGGCTAATCAGGGCGTCGTCATTATATCGCTGTCTGGAGAGCCTCTAATGGACATTAGACCTAACCAAGGAGCTAGGTCTCATAGTGAACGTAGAGAAGTCGTAACTTACAGTACCCCATCCCAGACTATTCTTTATTTGGGAATGGAGATACAGTGTCTGATTTTTCGGGCCTTTTCGTCTCCCGCAAGAATGGAACAAGCTCTGTTAAAAGTCCTTCACTTGCAAGAGAAAAACAGTTGCTCTGTAAGAGTTTGAACTAGCCTCGTGGGAACTCTTTCATCGCTGGAGTAGTTTATCTCTCTGGGGAGACTCAACCTATGCCCTCTCCAATTTCACCTAAACCATTGGAACAAGGAGAAGGGCTTAGAGAGTATCTCTTTCCCAATCTCCAACTCAGTCTAGACATGTCTGACTTGGTGGGACAGCAACATCAGACTTCGAGAAGGTCTTTCTCTTGCGATCAAGAACCCAAACCATGTGTTGTTTTCAGATGCATCGGATTTGGGTTAGGGAGCTCCACTGGACAGTCTGGAATGCTCGGGTCTTTGATCCACGGATCAGAAGGAACTCCATTTAAGGCAAGTAATATCTCTCCTTTGGCGAGATTTGTGCAAGGAAAATGAATGTCTTGGCGGACGGCCTCAGCAGAAGAGGACAAGTCATCTCCATGGAGTGGACGTTGCATAAGACTGTGTGCGAGAAGCTATGGATGACATGGGGTCAACCCACCATAGATCTTGTTGCGACTTCTCTGACAAAGAGGCTCTCAACTTACTGCTTTCCAGTTCCAGATCCAGAGGCAGCCCACATAAACGCTTTCCTGCTGGACTGGTCTCACCTGGACGTTTATGCCTTTCCACCTTTCAAGATCCTAAACAAGGTGCTGCAGAAGTTCACCTCTCACGAAGGGACCAGGTTGACATTGGTTGCTCCACTCTGGCCCGCGAGAGAGTGGTTCACAGAGGTACTTCAATGGCTGGTAGACGTTCCAAGGAGTCTACCTTTAAGGATGGGTCTCTTACGGCAGCCCCACGTAAGGAGTCTTCATCAAAGCCTCCCCGCGCTTCGTCTGACTGCCTTCAGACTATCGAAAGACTCTCAAGAGCTCGAGGATTTTCGAAGGAGGCAGCCAGAGCGATTGCGAGAGCTAGGAGAGCATCTACCATCAAGGTCTACCAGTCGAAGTGGGAAGTCTTTAGAGACTGGTGCAAGTCATCATCCATTTCCTCTTCCAGTACCTCTGTAGCCCAAATTGCAGACTTTCTCCTGCATCTGAGAAATGTTTGCTCCCTCGCGGCTCCCACTATTAAGGGCTACAGGAGCATGTTGGCTTCTGTGTTCAGACATAGAGGCTTAGATCTGTCCAATAATAAAGATCTCCAAGATCTCCTTAAGTCCTTCGAGACCTCTAAGGAGCATCGTATGGCAACTCCTGGATGGAACTTAGACGTGGTCCTAAGGTTCCTAATGTCCGACAGGTTTGAGCCATTACATTCAGCCTCCCTGAAGGATCTCACCCTCAAGACGCTTTTCTTAGTGTGCTTGGCTTCGGCTAAAAGGGTCAGTGAGATCCATGCCCTTAGTAAAAACATCGACTTTTCTACAGATAAAGCCACATGTTCGCTTCAGCTTGGTTTCTTGGCCAAAAATGAACTGCCTTCTCGTCCTTGGCCTAAATCTTTTGATATACCTTGCCTATCAGAGATCGTAGACAACGAGCTTGAAAGAGTACTGTGCCCAGTTAGAGCTCTTAAGTTTTATTTAGCTTGTACCAGATCCTTACAAGGTGGATCTGAGGCCTTATGGTGCTCAGTTAAGAAGCCCTCATTGCCTATGTCTAAAAATGCTTTATCGTATTTTATTAGATTTTTAATCCGAGGGGCTCATTCTCACTTAAGTGAAAAAGATCGTTGCTTGCTTAAGGTCAAGACGCACAAAGTAAGAGCGATAGCAACTTCCGTGGCCTTTAAGCAAAACAGATCTCTGCGAAGTATTATGGACGCGACCTTTTGGAGGAGCAAGTCGGTGTTGGCTTCATTTTACTTAAAAGACGTCCATACTCTTTATGAGGACTGCTACACACTGGGTCCATTTGTTGCAGCGAGTGCAGTAGTGGGTGAGGGTTCTACCACTACATTCCCTTAATTCCAATATCCTTTTGATCTTCTCTTGAAATGTTTTTAATCTTGTTTTGGGTTGTACGGAAGGCTAAGAAGCCTTTCGCATCCTTTTTGATTTGGCGGGTGGTCAAATGTCATTTTTTGAGAGCGCCCAGATTAGGGGTTTGATGAGGTCCTGTTGTATGGGTTGCAGCCCTTAATACTTCAGCTCCTGGGAGTCTTTCAGCATCCTAAGAGGATCGCTGGGCTTCGTGAGGAAGACAGACTAATAAGGCAGAGTAATCGTCTAAGTCAACTTCCTTACCAGGTACCCTTATATATTTGGGTTTTGTTATGATATAACTGTCAAAAACTCTAAGCATATACGCTGTAAACTTAATTAACTCTGGTCTCTACCCACCACCATGGGTGTGAATCAGCTATTATATATTCACCGGCTAAGTTAAATATTTAAAAATGATATTTTAATTATGAAATAAATTTTTGAATATACTTACCCGGTGAATATATAAATTAAAGGCCCCCCCTTCCTCCCCGATAGAGACCCAGCGGGATGAGAAAAATTGGGTCTGTTTACATGTATATGCGGTATCTGGCCGATAGTTGGCGCTAGTGGGCACACCCGCAACCTTCATAGCGATCGCTCGCGAGTTTTTGTGTGTTTTTCTGTCGAGCCGCCGGAGGCTCAGCTATTATATATTCACCGGGTAAGTATATTCAAAAATTTATTTTATAATTAAAATATCATTTTGAATTTAGGGTATCTAGTACTTTAGGCTGTCGTGTGAACGGGGAATGTGCGTGGTAGAGAGGGAGTGTGTCCTTCGCGTTTTTTACTCCGTCTGAGAGGTTCAACAATTGAGTGTTTCTAAATACACGTTTTGAGTTTTTGTCTCCAATTTGCTCACGACTTTACAGAAGTCGCGTTTGTTTGAGTAGTAATATTTATTTGTAGTAATATTTATTCATAGCAATCCACTATTGCTATGAATAAATATTACTTAGTACAAACTAAGTTTGGTTATTCATTTTTCAATATTAAACTTACCCGATGATCATATAGCTGTCAGCTCTGCTGCCCGACAGAAAAACCTACGGGCGGAATACGCCAGCGATCGCTATACAGGTGGGGGTGTACATCAACAGCGCCATCTGTCAAGTAGGTACTCAAGTACTCGATGTCAACACAGAACCAATTTTCTCTCTGTCGTGCCACTGGCAAGACCTACTAAATACGCTGTTACTAACTGGATTTGTTTTCACAACTATTTGGTGAAGTACACTATTCCAGTTTTGAGCTTTCGCTATGCAGGGGTTTTATCTTCATTTCAAAACTTGAACTCGTTTTGGATAGATTTAATTATGGTAACAAAGAGAGTATGGACTCTCTTTCACTTTTAAATGGCCGACCCTTCCCTTAGACGGAAGTGTGTTTAGGTTTTTAGTAATTTTGCTTAACACGTTATAGATCTATATTTTATATCTCTCCGCCTTTATTAGGCCTCTTCGATTAACTTTCCTTTTATTATAAACATATAAAAATAAATTTTTATGTTTTGTTTATATGCGACCTTTCCTGATTGTAGGCGGTCCAAACTTGGAACCGAAGTTAATCAACGTTGAGCCCGTTATATCGTATTAACCTTTAAAGAATTTATAACTTTTTAAATTTAATGTTTTATGAAAGAATTTCTTTGATAGTCTCGTACTGTTTTCAAAGATGAACTAACGTTTAGTTTTTTAGTCTACGCAGTTGTTGACGTTCACGACGTTCAACATGCGCTCTATCGTTACGATAGAGAGAGAGTGTATCACGGTTTCACTTTGCAGTAAGAGTAAACCGATTCTAGCGTTTCTTTCATTCTTTCTTAGCTTAAATGGTTTAAATTCTAAATTAAAGGAACTTTTTATTTGGAAAACCTTTCAGTTTTTTTCCTTTAGCATATATCATGTTTTGACGATATATAATTAGGCTCTTCTCTCAGGTGCGAAATCTAGAGAGAAAGAGAGAGATAGAGACGGAGGGAGAGAGAGGAGAAAAAATGTTTCGTTCAAGCGGGTAACGTTCTCGTTTTACTCTCCTCCCTAGTCGCTGTAGGGGAAGAAGGTAAAACGTTTCTAGGGTTTTACTCTTGTTCCCAGGCTATGTGCGGTGAGAGATTGTAAACGTAGTTTATTTGAACTAGTGTTTAGTCTCTTTCCCAGCCACTGAATTCTTTATCTTTATATATGTTTTCTGTTGCATTATACGACTGTTTTCGCAATTACTACCTTTTAATGAAGGGTAGGATTGCGTGTTTCAGGTAGAAATCAGTAAAAGTTTCGATTTCAGTGAAATAAGTGCAAACAGAAAATCAAAGTGATAAAGTGATATGCGCAAAGTGTTACAGTGTTGCGTCCGAGGGTTCGTCTGTTCGTGCCTGTCGTTCACCTAGTCCGGGACCTCTTGCAAGCTCCCAAGCCCAGGGGAGAAGTAATGTCGAACAACTTATGGGTTCGACAGGCCTTGATTAACGAACAGACGTTTCCCTCCGTGGTTTCGGGCGTATCTACCCTAGATCGCCCCACCCACACAAAGACGAGAGAGCCCATTTACTTCTCGTCTGTGGAAGAGGTTTCTCGTAAGAAACCTTGGACCAAGGTCTCGCAGCTTATTAAGTGCAAGTCGGTCCCTTCCGCGCAAGTCCAACGGCCCAGGTGTAGCCACTGGGTCAGTTCGGACTCGCTGCAGTCTTCCGATGACTGCACACCTCCTAAGAGAGGTAAAGCGGTACCGCAACAGGCAGTAACTCCGTCTGTTGCCGCACCCGCTGTTTTAGACCCTCAGTCACAACGGACAGTAGCTCCGTCTGTTGCCGCTTTTGTAGACCCTAAGTGGTCTTTACTGCAGTCTATGCAGACTCAGTTAGCTGCGGTTATGCAGGAGTTTCGTGCGGAGAAGGTTGACACTGCTCCCGTTAGCCTACAACCTGCCACGGTTGTGCGCCCAGCTCACGCTGAGGCTGCCTGCTCCCACACTCCGGCTGCGGAGAGGTTGGCGCTGCACCGGTTAGCCTACAACCTGCCACGGTTGTGCGCCCAGCAGACGCTGAGGCTACCTGCTCCCACACTCCGGCTGTGAGAGCTCCTCCACCCATGCGCAGTCGACCCTGCCAGACGCATGCTGACTCCCACAGACGCACGGAGCACTCCGTTGCCGTGCGTGAGCTACCACAACAACAGGAGGGTGGAGTTAAGCTGCCGTGTTTTGACACGGTGCGTCAGCCTCTGCAACCCACTGTGGTTTCCGCCACTCGCCCGCAGCAGACTAGTCAGTCAGGAGTTGAGGCTTCCCCACACAGCTTTGGTTGTTGCCAGCTCACAGACTGTCAAGCAGTTACATGACGTTGCCTTCTGGTCTGCTACTAATGCACCAGTGCTGTATGTCCTCACACACCTGTTGTGGTTGACAGTTCAGTTTTTTGACAGTTCACAGACTGTCAGGCAGTTACATAACGTTGCCTTCTGGTCTGCTGCTAATGCACCAGTGCTGTATGTCCTCACGCACCTGTTGTGGTTGACAGTTCAGTTTTTGACAGTTCACAGACTGTCAAGCAGTTACATAACGTTGCCTTCTGGTCTGCTGCTTATGCACCAGTGAGACCCTCACTGAGATAACCTAGCTTTTCTCGGACAAGGTTCCTGTAGATGAGAAAGTGCTGTTCTCCCTCCTACTGATATTCCTTTGAGGACTCTGTCATTTGGAGAGGAGCCTTAAGCTGCTTAGCCTCCTATGGACTTTAATTAAAGCATAACAAGGCTTCCAGGGATGGTAAATGGTTTCGCTTCAGTCGCTAACCCCGTCTGTTGCCACACCTGCTCACGTAGACCCTAATGGGCTTTGCTGCAAGACATGCAGTCCAAGCTTGTGTCCTTGATAGAGGACTTTTTACGGAGCAGAACCTTCTGGCCAACAACCTTCCTACCGGTTGGTTGTGCGCCCTGTTGACGCTGAGGTATCCTACTCGCGTCTGCCAGTTGAAGTGGTTCCTCCACCGATGCGACCCAGTGTGGGTTGCCAGTCGCACGTTGACGTTAAGCGACGCTCGGAGGTGGTTGTTGACGTTCAGTGTGTCACTAGGAAGACGTTCAACAACCAGCAGAGGTGACTTGTTGTGACGCAGTGTGTCAACCTCAGCAACCCGGTAGG
>NC_090735.1:129669921-129737421 GCF_036898095.1 Palaemon carinicauda | reverse complement strand
AGGGACAAATAATTCCAACAGATTGGACCCTCCACAAGGATGTATGCAAGAGACTTTGGGCCACCTGGGGCCAGCCAACCATAGATCTCTTCGCAACCTCGATGACCAAGAGGCTCCCAATAGTTTGCTCACCTATCCCGGACCCAGCAGTAGTTCATATAGATGCCTTTCTACTAGATTGCATTCCCTCCGTTCAAGATTGTCAACAAGGTACTGCAGAAGTTCGCCTCTCATGAAGGGACAAGGTTGACGCTAGTTGCTTCCCTCTGGCCCGCGAGAGAATAACTCACCGAGGTACTTCGATGGCTAGTAGACGTTCCCAGAACACTTCCCCTAAGGGTGGACCTTCTACGTCAGCCACGCGTAAAGAAGGTACACCAAGGCCTCCACGCTCTTCGTCTGACTGCCTTCAGACTATCGAAAGACTCTCGAGAGCTAGAGGCTTTTCGAAGGAGGCAACCAGAGCGTTTGCTAGAGCAAGGAGAACATCCACCCTTAGAATCTACCAATCGAAGTGGGAAATCTTCCAAAACTGGTGCAAGTCAGTATCCGTATCCTCGACCAGTACCTCTGTAACTCAAATAGCTGACTTTCTCTTATATCTGAGGAAAGAACGATCTCTTTCAGCTCCCACTTTCAAGGGTTACAGAAGCATGTTGGCATCAGTCTTCCGTCACAGAGGCTTAGATCTTTCCAACAATAAAGATCTACAAGACCTCCTTAAGTCTTTTGAGACCACGAAGGAGTGTCGGTTGGTTACACCTGGTTGGAATTTAGACGTGGTACTAAGATTCCTTATGTCAGACAGGTTCGAACCGCTTCAATCAGCCTCCCTGAAAGATCTCACCTTTAAGACTTTTCCTGATATGCTTAACCACAGCTAAAAGAGTCAGTGAGATTCATGCCTTCAGCAAGAACATCGGATTCTCATCCGAAACGGCTACATGTTCTACAACTTGGTTTTCTAGCCAAACACGAGCTGCCTTCTCGGCCTTGACCAATATCGTTCGATATTCCAAACTTATCGTATGGTTGGAAATGAACTAGAAAGAGTATTATGTCCTGTAAGAGCTCTTAAGTTCTATTTAAAATCCTTTACGAGGCCCGTCTGAAGCTTTAGGGTGTTCAGTTAAGAATCCATCTTTGCCTATGTCAGAGAATTCTTTATCCTATTTTATCAGACTGTTAATACGAGAAGCTCATTCCCATCTGAATGAGGAAGACCAAGCTTTGCTGAAGGTAAGGACACACGAAGTTAGAGCTGTCGCAACTTCCGTGGCCTTTAAACAAAATAGATCTCTGCAAAGTATATTCGACGCAACCTATTGGAAAAGCAAATCAGTGTTCGCGTCTTTTATCTTAAGAATGTCCAGTCTCTTTACAAGAACTGCTACACTCTGGGACCATTCGTAGCAACGAGTGCAGTAGTGGTGAGGGCTCCACCACTACAATTCCCTAATTCCATAACCTTTTTAATCTTTCTCTTGAAATGTTTTATTATTGTTTTTGGGTTGTCCGGAAGGCTAAGAAGCCTTTCGCATCCTACTTGATTTGGCGGGTGGTCAAAGTCATTTCTTGAGAAGCGCCTAGATTAGAGGTTTTGATGAGGACCTTTAGTATGGGTTGCAACCCTTCATACTTCAGCTCCTAGGAGTCGCTCAGCATCCTATGAGGATCGCGAGGCTCAGTAAGGAAGACGTACTTAAAAAGGCAGAATAATTGTTCAAGTCGACTTCCTTACCAGGTACTTATTTATTTTATGTTTGTTATTTTGAATAACTGCTAAAATGAAATACGGAATACTTAGCTCATAATAATGTCAACATGTAATGCTGGTCTCTACCCACCCCCCTGGGTGTGAATCAGCTATATGATCATCGGGTAAGTTTAATATTGAAAAATGTTATTTTCCTTAGTAAAATAAATTTTTGAATATACTTACCCGATGATCATAAATTAAAGGACCCACCCATCCTCCCCAATAGAGACCCAGTGGACAGAGGAGAAAATTGGTTCTGTGTTGACATCGAGTACTTGAGTACCTACTTGACAGATGGCGCTGTTGATGTACACCCCCACCTGTATAGCGATCGCTGGCGTATTCCGCCCGTAGGTTTTTCTGTCGGGCAGCAGAGCTGACAGCTATATGATCATCGGGTAAGTATATTCAAATATTTATTTTACTAATGAAAATAACATTTTTTTCAGATTTTCAGTTTTTACTACCAGCTATCATAGCTCTCCTAAGCTATGCCACCGAAGCGTGTTTGGTTAAGTGGGAGTGAGTACAAAAAGAGAAGAATTAAGAGAAAGATAGAAGAGGAGAAACTTGTTGGTTCATTAGATACCTTCATTGTGAAGACTAAGAGGAGTGAGGACCAGTTGAGCGACTGTGAAGATTCTGAGGAAGAGTTCAAAGAGGAGTCTAAGGATAGGCACTTATTGGACGATTCTAAGACTGGGTCTGATAGGGAAGAGAAAGAAACTAGTGATCATGAGACTGAGGAGGATGTAGAAGAAACCAAATGTGAAGGAAGTGCAAAGAATGATGTTGTTCACAAGGGTTTTTTCCTCAGTGTCAACGTAGCCTCACAAGAACAACATACGTCTATTACGTTATCTAGAATTGGCCGATTCTAGCAGACTGGGTAGAGACTCTTCTCCTACACAAAGAGAGGCTTCTCAAGTTTTGCTACAATCTGGGGATTGTAGTAAATCACAAAAAGTTTTCTCTGCAAACGTCTCAGAAACTTGTATATCTCAGGAAGCAAATAGACACCCTACTAGGCAAAATCTTTCCATGCAAAAGCAGAATAGAGAGGCTAAAGCAAAGAGCACGCCTCTTTCGGATGCAAGTCTCGCTATCACCGCACCTGTGGCCCCGCCTGTTAGAACACCTGACCTCCCTGGAACATCTGGTTCCCAATGGCTGTCTTCGCATCCAGTCCCTCCAGTGCGAGCAGAAGAACTCTTGATCTCAGTACAATGCCCACCCCCCTCCCAGACTGTCAGGTTCCATTGGGACCAGAGAAAAAGAGACTTGACTTGGTGGGTGCAAGACACCAACCTCCTCAGGGTAGTAATCCTTCTCTCTCCTCTCTCAGATTTGATGATCTCCATTGATGCATCAAAAGAAGGGTTGGGGCTTATCTGTTGCAACACATGACCTCTGGACTGTGGTCCAAGTCCGGGCAGCAGTGCCACATAAACCTCCTGGAAATAAGAGCAGTATTCCTGGCTCTCAAGTGGGGCTAATGAGCGACAACACCACAGAAGTGGCGTACTTGAACAAGCAAGGAGGTACCTTTTCACAGCAACTATGCTACCTAGCTGTAGAAATACTAGGATGGACAGAAGACAACTCCATAATCGTATCAACCCATTTCTAGGTGGACAATCTGAGCAGGAAGACTCGGATAGTTGGCTCTGAGTTATCTTTGATTCGTTAGATAGCTAACAAAGTCTTGACTTTGTGGAGGTCACTGACAATAGACCTGATCCCGGTGTCTAGCAACCAAAACTTTCCAGTGTACTGCTTGCCAGTACCAGATCCCCAGGCATTTTGGCATGATGCCTTCCAACATGACCAGGACAACCTAGACTTCTATGTTCCCCCCCCCCTTTCTTTATAGTAAGGAGGCTTAAAAATGTAAGGGCCTTATTATTATTATTATTATTATTATTATTATTATTATTATTATTATTATTTTTTCAATATTAAACTTACCCGATAATCATGTAGCTGTCAACTCCGTTGCCCGACAGAATTCTATGGAGGGATACGCCAGCTATCACAATACTAGAAGGGGGTGTACTTACCAGCGCCACCTGTGGCCAGGTACTCAATCATTTGTTGTTGACACCTCCTCAATTATTCCTCTGTCGTGCTTCCGGCTAGACGTTCTGGGATACGCTCATGGTCTTCGAGTTTATTCATGGATATTTGGTGAAGTATTCTCTTAGATTAACGGCTGTCGCATACTGGAATCCTTTTTATATTAGCTAGTTAGCTTTTATATAAACTTTGATTAACGGTTAATGAATTTTTGCTTGTTTTTGGATCACCCTTTGACTTACTCTTTGAAACAAGATGTCTGACGTTTCGCAAGCTCCCTCCCATAGACGATGTAGGTCTTGCAATAGGCGTATTCCGAAGGTCTCGGTAGATCCTCACACCGCTTGTTCTGACTGTAGGGACAGGCCCTGTCTATTAGAAAATCGGTGTGAGGAGTGCGCCGGACTTTCGGAATTGGATTTTGTACGTCTTTTAAAATATTCATCCAAGTTAGAGAGAACTAGAGTTAGGAGAAGTTCTTCTCACTCTTCTATGTTTTCCTCACCTCATGATCCCCTACCTTTTCCTACCCCTGTAGTGGCTACCCCCGAACCTACTGTGTGCCCTCAGCCTGATATGTCAACTGTTTTGCGTGCTATTCAGGCTTTAGGAGATAAAGTAGAATCAGTGGTAAGTGACCATAAGTCTCTGATGGCCGAGGTTAAAGAACTGAAGGTCAAGAGTGCAGTGGGTGGAAATAGTGCCAGTGCTGTGACGAGTGCTAGTGTCTGTGCAGTGCCAAGTGCTAGTGGTGCCAGTGTGGTGCGTGAGGATTTTTCTGTGCGAGCCAGTCGTCCTCCCAGTCCGGGACCTCTTGCAAGCTCCCATGCCCAGGGGAGAAGCAATGTCGAAGGGCTTAAGGGTTCGACAGGCCTTGTTAGGCGCACAGAATTATCCTCGGTGGTTGCGGGCGTGTCTTCCTTAGACCGTCACTCCCACCTGCAGACGATTGAGCCCGTCTTCTCGTCCGCTGATCTTCATGCAGGGAAGAAACGTTGGTCTCAGGTCTCGAGACCGCTTAAACGTAGAGTTCAGTCAGCGAGTGCTCAGCCAGGTTGTAGTCATTGGCTCAGCTCCGACTCGCCTCTGTCATCGGTCGACTGTACTCCGCCCAAGAGGAGTAAGGTTCTGCCTATACAGACCCCGACTGTGACTTTACCTCAGTCTGTTATCGTTTCTGCCGACCCCAAGTGGACCCTGCTTCAGTCCATGCAAGTTCAGCTTTCGGACTTGTTGCATGAGTGTCGGGCTGAGAGTGTTGCACCTCCTGCACTCCCTCCACCTGTTCTCGCTGCACCTGTGCTCGCCCAGCCTGCACCTGCTCCGCCTGTGCTCGCCCAGCCTGCACCTGCTCCGCCTGGTCGCAGCACCATCTGCCAGGCGTACGATGTTGAACCACTTTCGGAGTTTGCTGTTCACAGTGTTGTTCAGCCTCAGCCTTCTTTAAGGCAACCCTTGCTTTGGGATCAGGAGAGTTACACTCTTCCTCCTCCTCCCCTTGCTGCTCCACCAGTGGTGCAACTCTCGGTTGGGGTACAACAACCTCTCCCCTCCGTGAGTCTGTCTGCTCAACCAGCGCTGCACCGAGTTCAACCCTCATCTAGGCAAGCTCATCTACACCATGGACTTGCGCCTCAGGAGCCTCAGCTTGCTAGAACTTTACCTTGTTCTGCGCAGCCTCAACCTTCTCATGCTCCACTCATCTCTCAGGAACAGGAACGGACTACTCCTCCTCCGTCCTCCGCTCAGCTGGTGCAATCCTTGGGTGCAACTCTTGCTAGGAGTCAACCTCCTTCACCCTTGCACCTGCCTTCTGCTCCGACTGTTGTTCAGCCTATGCAGTCTGAACCTCAGGTTTTCCCTCAAGTTGAGGAAACCTCTGTTGTTGTTCCTACCCGTTCTGACTCTGCGGTTCAGCATTCTGGTCCTTTTGCTTCGCTACCTTCTGCTGATGAAGTGTCGGATGATGAGGAGGCACATCTTGATCCCTCATCAGACGTGGAGGAGTCTAAGCTTTCTCCATTGTCTGTTGATTTTAGAAAGGTCTTGGCTCTACTCAGGGAGCTTTACCCTGACCACTTCGTCTCTGCTGTTCCCCGCTCTCCTCCATCTGAGTTTTCGCTAGGCGTACAACAAGCTAAGTCGAGCTATACTAAGCTTATCCTAGCTAGATCCTCCAAGAGGGCCTTAAGGACCTTAGGGGAGTGGCTTCAGTCTAAACAACACCTGGGCAAGACTTCCTTCATGTTCCCTCCAACGAAGCTCGCATCGAAAGGTTGCGTTTGGTATGCCACAGGGGAAGCACCAGGCTTGGGAGTTCCTGCCTCTGCCCAGGCTGACTTCTCAAGTCTGGTGGACTCGCCTAGGAGGACTGCGATGAGACGCTCGAAGGTTTGTTGGACCTTCTCAGACCTGGATCATCTTCTGAAAGGGTTGTTCAGAGCTTTCGAAATGTTCAACTTTCTCGACTGGTGCCTGGGAGCCCTCAGCAAGAAAACATCTCCTGCGGACAAAGACTCTGCCATGCTAATTATGTCCTGCATGGATAAGGCTATCAGGGATGGATCGGGTGAGCTAGCGTCGTTATTTGTATCAGGGGTGTTGAAGAAAAGGGAACAACTGTGTACCTTCCTCTCAGCCAGCATTACACCGTGCCAGCGGTCACAGCTCCTTTTTGCTCCACTCTCAAAGTTCCTCTTTCCCGAGGAGCTAGTTAAGGACTTGTCGGCTGCCCTGATACAGAAGGACACGCACGATCTTGTAGCCTCATCGGCTTGTAAGTCTAAGGTTACCACCTCTGTCCCCAAGACTTATCGCTCTCCAGTGGCTGATACCCCGGCCACTAGGTTCATACCGCCCTTTCGTGGTAGAGCCCCCAGCCGAGGAAGCTCCCGTCCAGACTCTCAAAGGGGCAAGTCTAGGAAAGGACCCAGGACATCTAAGGGAAAGCACTGACTCTCAGATTCTCCAGACAACAGTAGGAGCCAGGCTCAAGATCTTCTGGCAAGCCTGGGAGAAGAGAGGTGCAGACGCACTGTCTGTCAGTTGGCTGAGGTACGGTTACAGGATTCCATTCTGCCTCAAACCGCCTCTGACCACATCGCCCATCAACCTCTCTCCCAACTACAAAGAAGAGGACAAGAGGCTAGCATTGCAACAGGAGGTGTCGCTACTTGTGCAGAAGAAGGCAGTGGTTATAGTCCGGGACCATCAATCCCCGGGCTTCTACAACCGTCTCTTTCTTGTGGCCAAAAAGACAGGAGGTTGGAGACCGGTGCTGGACGTCAGCTCTCTCAACGAGTATGTCACCAAGCAGACGTTCACAATGGAGACGACCAAGTCGGTCTTAGCAGCGGTCAGACAGGAGGACTGGATGGTCTCGTTGGACTTGAAAGATGCATACTTTCACGTTCCCATTCATCCAGACTCCCAACCTTTCCTAAGATTCGTTTTCGGAAAGGTTGTCTATCAGTTCCAAGCCCTGTGTTTTGGCCTAAGCACAGCTCCTATGGTCTTTACTCATCTGATGAGGAATGTAGCGAAATTCCTGCACTTATCGAACATCAGAGCCTCCCTCTACCTAGACGACTGGCTGTTAAGAGCCTCCACGAGTCGTCGTTGTCTGGAGAACCTCTCTTGGACTTTAGATCTAATCAGAGACCTAGGTCTATTAGTCAATATAGAGAAATCTCAACTCATTCCCTCCCAATCCATTGTGTACCTGGGAATGGAGATTCAGAGTCGGGATTTTCGGGCTTTTCCATCGGCCCCCAGGATAAACCAAGCCCTAGAGTGCATCATGAGCATGCTGAAGAGGAGCAATTGCTCAGTGAGACAGTGGATGAGTCTCACAGGGACCCTCTCATCTCTGGCCCTGTTTGTCGAGCTAGGGAGACTCCACCTCCGCCCTCTTCAATTCCATCTTGCAGCTCATTGGGACAAGGGCTCGACTCTAGAAGCAGTCTCTATCCCTATCAACCAAGAGATGAAGACCACTCTCCGGTGGTGGAAGCACAATCTTCTTCTCAAGGAGGGTCTATCATTGGCCATCCAGACCCCCCATCTTCATCTCTTCTCGGATGCATCGGACTCGGGCTGGGGTGCGACCTTGGACGGACGGGAATGCTCAGGAGTGTGGAACAAGGAACAAGGATTACTCCACATCAACTGCAAGGAACTGTTAGCAGTCCATCTTGCCCTGTTGAACTTCAAGTCCCTCCTGCTAGGCAAAGTGGTGGAGGTGAATTCAGACAACACCACAGCCTTGGCTTACATCTCCAAGCAAGGAGGGACCCATTCGAGGAGCCTTTACGAGATCGCAAGGGACCTCCTCATTTGGTCAAGAGGTCTAAACCTCACACTGGTCACGAGGTTCATCCAGGGCGATATGAATGTTTCAGCGGATCGCCTCAGCAGAAGGAATCAGGTCATTCCCACGGAATGGACCCTCCACAAGAGTGTGTGCAACAGACTTTGGACGTTGTGGGGTCAACCTACCATAGACCTGTTTGCCACCTCCATCACCAAGAGACTTCCGCTTTATTGTTCCCCTGTTCCAGACCCTGCAGCGGTTCATGTAGATGCTTTTCTTCTGAACTGGTCACATCTCGACCTGTACGCATTCCCTCCGTTCAAGATTATAAACAAAGTTCTGCAGAAATTCGTCTCGCACGAAGGGACACGGCTGACGCTGGTTGCTCCCCTTTGGCCTGCAAGAGAATGGTACACAGAGGTACTTCAATGGCTAGTCGACTTCCCCAGGACTCTACCTCTAAGAGTGGACCTTCTACGTCAACCACACGTAGACAGGTTGCACCCAAACCTCCACGCTCTTCGTCTGACTGCCTTCAGACTGTCGAAAGATTCGCTAGAGCTAGAGGCTTTTCGAAGGAGGCAGCCAGTGCGATTGCCAGAGCTAGAAGAATTTCCACTCGTAGAGTCTACCAGTCTAAGTGGGAGGTCTTCCGAAGCTGGTGTAGAGCCAATTCAATATCCTCTACCAATACCTCTGTGATCCAAATAGCTGACTTCCTTCTTCATCTTAGGAATGAGAGATCCCTTTCAACATCTACGATTAAAGGGTATAGGAGCATGTTGGCCTCAGTCCTCCGCCACAGGGGTTTGGACCTGTCTTCCAACAAGGACCTTCAAGACATTCTCAAGTCTTTTGAGACGTCTAAAGAACGTCGTCTTTCCACTCCAGGCTGGAATCTGGACGTAGTCTTAAGGTTCCTTATGACATCTAGGTTCGAACCTCTCCAGTCAGCTTCCTTCAAGGATCTTACCCTCAAGACTGCTTTTCTCGTTTGCCTTGCAACAGCTAAGAGAGTCAGTGAGGTTCATGCCTTCAGCAAGAACATTGGTTTCACAACCGAATCAGCTACATGTTCTTTTCAGCTTGGATTCCTAGCAAAGAACGAGCTTCCTTCACGTCCTTGGCCTAGATCGTTCGAAATACCTAGCCTCTCCAACATGGTAGGTAACGAACTAGAGAGAGTTCTTTGCCCTGTCAGAGCTCTCAAATATTATCTAAAGAGGTCTAAACCTATTCGAGGACAGTCAGAAGCCTTATGGTGTGCCATCAAGAAACCCTCGAGACCCATGTCCAAGAATGGGCTTTCGTACTATATAAGGCTTCTGATCAGAGAAGCACATTCTCACTTAAAGGAGGAAGACCTTGCATTGCTGAAGGTAAGGACCCACGAAGTAAGAGCTGTAGCTACTTCGTTGGCCTTTAATAAAAACCGTTCTCTGCAGAGCATTATGGATGCAACCTATTGGAGGAGCAAGTCAGTGTTTGCATCATTTTATCTGAAAGATGTCCAGTCTCTTTACGAGAACTGCTACACCCTGGGACCATTCGTAGCAGCGAGTGCAGTAGTAGGTGAGGGCTCAGCCACTACATTCCCTTAATCCCATAACCTTTTTAACCTTTCTCTTGAATACTTTTATTGTTGTTTTTATGGTTGTTACGGTAGGCTATGAAGCCTTCCGCATCCTTGGATTTGGCGGGTGGTCTATTCATTCTTGAGAAGCGCCTGGGTTAAAGGTTTGGTAGAGGTCCTTTAGTAGGGTTGCAACCCCTTGTACTTTGGCACCTTTGGGTTGATTCAGCCTCCAAGAGGAACGCTGCGCTCAGTAAGGAAGACTAACTTTAAATAAAAGGCAGAGTAACGGTTCTATTCGACTTCCTTACCAGGTACTTATTATTTCATTGTTATTTGAGATAACTGTTATATGAAATTTGGGATACTTAGCTATCCTTTAATCATGTACACTGGTTTTCACCCACCTCCCTGGGTGTGAATCAGCTACATGATTATCGGGTAAGTTTAATATTGAAAAATTTTATTTTTATTAATAAAATAAATTTTTGAATATACTTACCCGATAATCATGATTTAATCGACCCTCCCTTTCCTCCCCAGAGAGAACCAGTGGACCGAGGAATAATTGAGGAGGTGTCAACAACAAATGATTGAGTACCTGGCCACAGGTGGCGCTGGTAAGTACACCCCCTTCTAGTATTGTGATAGCTGGCGTATCCCTCCATAGAATTCTGTCGGGCAACGGAGTTGACAGCTACATGATTATCGGGTAAGTATATTCAAAAATTTATTTTATTAATAAAAATAACATATTATTATTATTTGCTAAGCTACAACCTTAGTTGGAAAACCAAGATGCTATAAGCCCAGTGAGGAAAGGAAAGGAAATAAAGAAATAAATCAGCAGCTGAAGACCAGACAGGAGAACAATACTTGAAACAAGGTAGAATGAAAGAATTAAAACACTTCTTCAGAATAGATTGATCACAGAAAATCTTAAAAGACTTTCTCAATAAGTCATTTTTTTTGTGCAATTGAAGAAGACACAGACCTAATGTGTTTCTCAAAAGTAAATGTTCTGTCAAGAATTACACCTAAAATTTTAAAAGTCATACAGACTTGAAAAAACATTATCAATGCTGAGATCTGGATGTTGAGGAGCTGCTGTCCTTTACCTACTTACAATCATACTATGAGTTTTGTTAGGATTCATCACAAGATCTGTTGATGACCCACATAGCTCTAATGTGGCAACATGTAGAATGGTTTACGGACCTTTTATATCTGCTCACAGAGGTGCCGAGGGAGCTCGACTTCTAGATCTACTTATATCTGCTCAGAGTTGTCGAGGGAGCTCCTTCCACTTCTAGATCTACTCAAACAACCACACACAAAGATTTACTGCAAGGCAGTAGCTTTGCTATGTCATCACGACTGGAGCTTATCAGCAATTCCTCTCATCTAGAGGTCTTTTGCAAGCATTGGCAAAAAGGATGTCTGGATACCTCCAGGAGTCATCTTCTGCGGTCTATCAGGTGATTGGGCAATCTTTTGTGATTGGTGTCGTGGAAAGGGTAGGCTCCTCTTGACACCATTATCCCAGTGATAGCAAAGTTCTAGGAGGGAAAACTCTGCTTGGTTTGCATTGAAAGGTTACTGCTCGGCCTTGCTTCACCTTTAGACTGAACAGAGAGTTGACATTTGACAGAATTGTTACCTCATGCAGAATTTTGAGAATACCTGCTCTCAGCCGGAAGTAGAATGTTTTCCTCCTCCCCTTGCCTTCTGCTAAGAGTGTCAGCAAATTTCATGGTCTCTCTGACATCGCTTATTCAAGGAGATGGGACCAAGTAACAATTTACTTTGTCCCTGAGTTTGTTGCTAAGACTCTAATTCCGGCTGTATTGGACACTAGGTTTGAGCCCTTCCGGATTGAGTCTCCGTATTGTAACTGATGACCCAGATCAATTGTTACTTTGCCTAGTGAGGGGTCTGTGGAGTTATCTTAAACTACAGGATCTCATCCACCTGTCAACAAGCTTTTAGTGAGCACGGGCAGGGTCAAAAGGAGAGTTACCAAGAATACGATCTCTTTTTGGATTCAACATGTCATAGATCGGGCCTTCAATCCAGACTCTCCTCCACAAGGTCGGAAACCCAGAGCTCATGATATTAGGTGCATAAGTATGTCCCTGGCATTTAAAAAGAATTACTGTACTCTGTGGTACAGGTACTTCAAGCGGGTGATTGGAAGCATCAGACGTCCTTCACAGCCAGCTATTGTACAGTACCTGCAAAACGTAACCCACAGGAACCTGGAAAAATTCTTCATACGACCTATGGTAGCTGCACAACATGTGGTTTAAGGTACCTCAGCTCCCTTACTGGACAAGTAGCAGTCGGTCAAGGGTAGACATTACCCGGGATTAGTAACTGATGACTAGTAGAGGGACTGGCATCCACTTCTTTCATCTTCCCACAGCACTTCTGAAAGTCTGCAGGCTTGCCTGCTCTTTCTGCAGGTAATAACCATATCCCTTATGTAACCTGATAATGTATATGAAATATATTTATGTCTCCTTCCTTCCTACGAGGGGGAGTCAGGCAATGTCTATGTTAAGTAAGCAGTGTGTTTCACTCCAAGAACCCTTACCTTGTCAAGTCAGAATGCTTAGTTCCCACACACATACCGATTGCCCAGGCCATCAGCATTTGCACATACTAGAAAGTTAGCGAGATTTCAGGGTGCCTCTATTTCACTCATGTGAAGCACAGTCACACTCCTGGTCAAATTTCCAGCCAGTTGGGTTAGTACTTCCACCCCCCTGAGGGTGAGTTTGTATTGTAAAGAACTAAAATATTTGTATTAGGTATTGGAACAAATGACAAATTTGACCTCTTCACTCATACTTGGCCCACCTGCAATCAAAAGTGACGTCATATAACCAGTGTGGCTGGTCTAAATCCCCTCCCCCACTAATTAGCAGCGAAGGTTATACCTCGCTAAAAGTTTTTTGGCGAAGCTGGAGCTAAAAGCTTTATGACTAGTTTCAGCTTTGCCAAAATAGTATAACCATAATAAAGAGCTCAAGGTTTGTATACAGTACAGTAATTAGGAAAAATACAATTTTCAATATTAAACTTACCCGATGATCATATAGCTGCAACTCTGTTGCCCAACAGAAAAAACCTACGGTCGGGATACGCCAGCGATCGCTATACAGGTGGGGGTGTACATCAACAGCGCCATCTGTCAAGTAGGTACTCAAGTACTCGATGTCAACAAAGAACCAATTTTTCCTCTGTCGTGCCACCGGCAAGACCTACTAAATACGCCGTCCCTAACTGGATTTGTTTTCACAACGATTTGGTGAAGTACACTATTCCAGTTTTGAGCTTTCGCTATGCAGGGGTTTTTTCTTCATTTCAAAACTTGAACTCGTTTTGGATAGATTTAATTATGGTGACGAAGAGAGTATGAACTCTCTTTCACTTTTAAATGGCCGACCCTTCCCTTAGACGGAAGTGTGTTTAGGTTTTTGGTAATTTTGCTTAACACGTTATAGATCCATTTATTTTATATCTCTCCGCCTTTTTAGGCCTCTTCGGTTAACTTTCCAATTATTATAAACTTATAAAATAAATTTTTATGTTTGTTTATATGCGACCTTTCCTATAATAGGCGGTCCTAACTTGGAACCGAAGTTAATTAACTTTGAGCCCGTTATATCGTATTTAACCTTTAAAGAATTTAATATTTTTTTTAATTTTAATGTTTTATGGAAGATTTTCTTTGATAGTCTCGTACTGTTTTCAAAGATGAACTAACGTTTAGTTTTTAGTCTCCGCAGTTGTTGACGTTCAGAACGTTCAACTTGCGCTCTATCGTTACGATAGAGAGAGAGTGTATATCGGTTTCACTTTGCAGTAAGAGTAAACCGATTCTAGCGTTTCGTTCATTCTTTCTTAGCTTAAATGGTTTAAATTCTAAATAAAGGAACTTTTTATTTGGGAAACCTTTCAGTTTTTTCCTTTAGCAAATAACATGTTTTAACGATATATAATTGGGCTCTTCTCTCAGGTGCTAAATCAAGAGAGAAGAGAGAGAGAGAGAGATAGAGACGGAGGGAGAGAGAGGAGAATAAACGTTTCGTTCAAGCGGGTAACGTTGTTCTCGTTTTTTCTCTCTTCTCCCTAGTCGCTGTAGGGGAAGAAGGTAAAACGTTTCTAGGGTTTTATTCTTGTTCCCAGGCTTTATGCGGTGAGAGATTGTAAACGTAGTTAATTTGATCTAGTGTTTAGTCTCTTTTCCAGCCACTGAATTCTTTATCTTTATTTATGTTTTTCTGTTGCAATGTAAAACTGTTTTCGCAATTACTACCTTTTAATGAAGGATAGGATTGCGTGTTTCAGGTAGAAATCAGTTAAAGTTTCGATTTCAGTGAAATAAGTGCAAACAGAAAATCAAAAGTGATAAAGTGATATGCGCAAAGTGTTACAGTGTTGCGTCCGAGGGTTCGTCTGTTCGTGCCAGTTGTTCACCTAGTCCGGGACCTCTTACAAGCTCCCAAGCCCAGGGGAGAAGTAATGTCGAACGACTTATGGGTTCCACAGGCCTTGATCGACGAACAGACGTTTTTCCCTCCGTGGTTTCGGGCGTATCTACACACGTTTGCCGACGTGAGATCGCCCCACCCACACAAAGACGAGAGAGCCCATTTATTCCTCGTCTGCGGAAGAGGTTTCTCGTAAGAAACCATGGACCAAATCTTGCAGCTTTTAAGTGCAAGTCGGTCCCTTCCGCGCAAGTCCAACGGCCTAGGTGTAGCCACTGGGTCAGTTCGGACTCGCTGCAGTCATCCGACGACTGCACACCTCCCAAGAGAGGCAAGGTGGTACCGCAACAGGCAGTAAATCCGTCTGTTGCCGCACCAGCTGTTTTAGACCCTCAGTCACAACGGACAGTAGCTCCGTCTGTTGCCGTTTTTTGTAGACCCTAAGTGGTCTTTACTGCAGTCTATACAGACTCAGTTAGCTGCGGTTATGCAGGAGTTTCGTGCGGAGAAGGTTGACACTGCTCTCGTTAGCCTACAACCTGCCACTGTTGTGCGCCCAGCTCACGCTGAGGCTGCCTGCTCCCACACTCCGGCTGCGGAGAGCTCCACCTCCGATGCGCAATCGACCCTGCCAGACGCATGTTAACGTTAGCCGACGTGCGGCTCCCTCCGTTAACATGTGTGAGCTACCGCATCAGCAGTGGGAAGGTGGAGTCAAGCTGCCGTGTTTTGACGCGATGCGTTAGTTTCCGCAACCCACGGCAGTCCCCACCACGCACCACCACTCCGCTTTGGTTGTTGCCTGCTCCCACACTCCGACTGCGGAGAAGGTTGACGATGCACCCGTTTGCCTACAACCTGCCACGGTTGTGCGCCCAGCATGGCTGCCTGCTCCCACACTCTTGTTGTGAGAGCTCCTCTACCCATGCACTGTCGACCCTGCCAGACGCATGCTGACTCCCACAGACACACGGAGCACTCCGTTGCCGTGCGTGAGCTACCACAAGCTGCCGTGTTTTGACACGGTGTGTCAGCCTCCGCAACCCACTGTGGTTACCGCCACTCGCCCGCAGCAGACTAGTCAGTCAGGAGTTGAGGCTTCCCCACACAGCTTTGGTTGTTGCCAGCTCACAGACTGTCAAGCAGTTACATGACGTTGCCTTCTGGTCTGCTACTAATGCACCAGTGCTGTATGTCCTCACGCACCTGTTGTGGTTGACAGTTCAGTTTTTGACAGTTCACAGACTGTCAAGCAGTTACATAACGTTGCCTTCTGGTCTGCTGCTTTTGCACCAGTGAGACCCTCACTGAGATAACCTAGCTTTTCTCGGACATGGTTCCTGTAGATGAGAAAGTGCTGTTCTCCCTCCTTCTGATATTCCTTTGAGGACTCTGTCATTTGGAGAGGAGCCTTAAGCTGCTTAGCCTCCTATGGACTTTAATTAAAGCATAACAAGGCTTCCAGGGATGGTAAATGGTTCCGCTTCAGTCGCTAACCCCGTCTGTTGCCACACCTGCTCCCATAGACCCTAATGGGCTTTGTTGCAAGACATGCAGTCCAAGCTTGTGTCCTTGTTAGAGGATTTTTTACGGAGAAGAACCTTCTAGCCAACAACCTTCCTACCGGTTGGTTGTACGCCCTGTTGACGCTGAGGTATCCTACTCACGTCCGCCAGTTGAGATGGTTCCTACACCGGTGCGACCCAGTGTGGGTTGCCAGTCGCACGTTGACGTTAAGCGACTCTCGGAGGTGGTTGTGGACGTTCAGTGTGTCACTAGGAAGACGTTCAACAACCAGCAGAGGTGACTTGTTGTGACGCAGTGCGGCAACCTCAGCAACCCTGTAGGGGGTTGACTGCACAACCCAGACAGTCTAGACAGTTTCGGGTTGACGCTGTACTTCCTCGCGTCCCCATGGTTGACAGTTCACAGACTGTGCAGCAGTACCATGATCTTGTGTCCGGCTCCCTCACGCATCCACCAGTGCGACCGGATTCAGCGAGTCAGACGTTGCCCACTCCGTTGCCGTTTCCTCATCAGTTTCGGATGAGGAACCCTCTGATGAGGACATTGCTGAACAAGACGATCAACCCCCAGCCCTGCTATCCATCCAGGAGAATGAAGAAGGAACACTGCCCTGTCAGGCTGTGGATGAGTCTGGTTAGGACACTGTCATCCGTGGTTCAATTTCTGTCACTTGGAAGACTACACCTCCGTCCTCTTCTGTATCATCTAGCTTTTCACTGGAAAAGGACAAGACGCTAGAAGCGGTCTCGATCCCGGTTTCCGGAAAGATAAAGTCTGGTCTGACTTGGTGAAAGGACTTTATCAACCTTTGAAAGGGTCTTCCCCTGACTGTTCAGACTCCCAACCACGTTCTCTTCTCGGACGCATCGGACGTAGGCTGGGGTGCGACATTAAGCGGTAGGGAATGCTCGGGATTATGGAACTCGAGTCAAAGGACAATGCATTTCAACTGCAAGAAGCTTCTGGCAGTACGTCTGACCTGGAAAAGCTTCAGGTCTCTCCTTCAAGGCAAAGTGGTGGAGGTGAACACGGTCAACACCCTGCTTTGACGTACATCTCCAAGCAAGGAGGGACCTACTCTCTGACATGGTACGAGTTCGCAAGAGACCTCCTCTCCTGTTCAACAGGTCTAGACTTTTCACTAGTAACGAGGTTCATCCAAGGCAACTTGAATGTCATAGCAGATTGTCTCAGTAGGAAGGGACAAATAATTCCAACATATTGGACCCTCCACAAGGATGTATGCAAGAGACTTTGGGCCACCTGGGGCCAGCCAACCATAGATCTCTTCGCAACCTCGATGACCAAGAGGCTCCCAATAGTTTGCTCACCTATCCCGGACCCAGCAGTAGTTCATATAGATGCCTTTCTACTAGATTGGTCACATCTAGATCTATATGCATTCCCTCCGTTCTAGATTGTCAACAAGGTACTGCAGAAGTTCGCCTCTCACGAAGGGGCAAAGTTGACGCTAGTTGCTTCCCTCTGGCCCGCGAGAGAATAACTTACCGAGGTACTTCGATGGCTAGTAGACGTTCCCAGAACACTTCCCCTAAGGGTGGACCTGCTACGTCTGCCACGCGTAAAGAAGGTACTCCAAGGCCTCCACGCTCTTCGTCTGACTGCCTTCAGAATATCGAAAGACTCTCGAGAACTAGAGGTTTTTCGAAGGAGGCAACCAGAGCGATTGCTAGAGCAAGGAGAACATCCACCCTTAGAGTCTACCAATCGAAGTGGGAAATCTTCCGTAACTGGTGCAAGTCAGTATCCGTATCCTCGACCAGTACCTCTGTAACTCAAATAGCTGACTTCCTCTTATATCTGTGGAAAGAACGATCTCTTTCAGCTCCCACTATCAAGGGTTACAGAAGCATGTTGGCATCAGTCTTCCGTCACAGAGGCTTAGATCTTTCCAACAATAAAGATCCACAGGACCTCCTTAAGTCTTTTGAGACCACGAAGGAGCGTCGTTTGGTTACACCTGGTTGGAATTTAGACGTGGTTCTAAGATTCCTTATGTCAGACATGTTCGAACCACTTCAATCAGCCTCCCTGAAAGATCTCACCTTTAAGACTCTTTTCCTGATATGCTTAACCACAGCTAAAAGAGTCTGTGAGATTCATGCCTTCAGCAAGAACATCGGATTCTCATCCGAAACGGCTACATGTTCTACAACTTGGTTTTCTAGCCAAACACGAGCTGCCTTCTCGGCCTTGACCAATATCGTTCGATATTCCAAACTTATCGTATGGTTGGAAATGAACTAGAAAGAGCTCTTAAGTTCTATCTTAAAAACCTTTACGAGGCCCGTCTGAAGCTTTATGGTGTTCAGTTAAGAATCCATCTTTGCCTATGTCAGAGAATTCTTTATCCTATTTTATCAGACTGTTAATACGAGAAGCTCATTCCCTTCTGAATGAGGAAGACCAAGCTTGGCTGAAGGTAAGGACACACGAAGTTAGAGCTGTCACAACTTCCGTGGCCTTTAAACAAAATAGATCTCTGCAAAGTATATTCGACGCAACCTATTGGAAAAGCAAATCAGTGTTCGCGTCTTTTATCTTAAGAATATCCAGTCTCTTTACGAGAACTGCTACACTCTGTGACCATTCGTAGCAACGAGTGCAGTAGTGGTGGGGGCTCCACCACTACAATTCCCTAATTCCAGAACCTTTTTAATCTTTCTCTTGAAATATTTTTGGGTTGTCCGGAAGGCTAAGAAGCCTTTCGCATCCTACTTGATTTGGGGGGTGGTCAAAATCATTTCTTGAGAAGCGCCTAGATTAGAGGTTTTGATGAGGACCTTTAGTATGGGTTGCAACCCTTCATACTTCAGCTCCTAGGAGTCGCTCAGCATCCTATGAGGATCGCAAGGCTCAGTAAGGAAGACGTACTTAAAAAGGCAGAGTAATTGTTCAAGTCGTCTTCCTTACCAGGTACTTATTTATTTTATGCTTGTTATTTTGAATAACTGCTAAAATGAAATACGGAATACTTAGCTCATAATAATGTCAACATGTAATGCTGGTCTCTACCCACCCCCCTGGGTGTGAATCAGCTATATGATCATCGGGTAAGTTTAATATTGAAAAATGTTATTTTCCTTAGTAAAATAAATTTTTGAATATACTTACCCGATGATCATAAATTAAAGGACCCACCCTTCCTCCCCAATAGAGACCCAGTGGACAGAGGAGAAAATTGGTTCTTTGTTGACATCGAGTACTTGAGTACCTACTTGACAGATGGCGCTGTTGATGTACAACCCCACCTGTATAGCGATCGCTGGCGTATCCCGCCCGTAGGTTTTTTCTGTCGGGCAACAGAGTTGCAGCTATATGATCATCGGGTAAGTATATTCAAAAATTTATTTTACTAAGGAAAATAACATATTAATTTAAAATTTATCACACTAAATGGGAAGAGGGGGCTTATAGGTGGTTGTGCTGCAAGGAGACTTGACTTGCTTGAATTTTTTTAACATTTTCATTGTCATGTAACTAATATTATTGTTAGTGGATCTCTTTGCTTGGTGTATTTGTTCTTACATGAATACAAACAATCGTTCTTTAATAGGAGTATGACTTCAGCAAAGCTGGAATGGCCATTTAAACTTTTAACGAGGTAAATAGAGTTGTCTGTTGGGTGGCAAATAGGCTCACCCACCTTCCAGATGGAGCAAACTTACTTTTACTTCAGCTGCTGTGCAATACTGACATACTTCTCTGTGTCGTCTGGCTGTTTTAATATTTTGATTTTTCTTTTAGAGTGAATAAATGCTCTGGCAGACAGACACATTTGAGATACACTATATTAATGGAAGAAGTCAAGGATATGGAGTTTCCTGATAACTGTAATTATAAGACAGTTTTCTATACTACTTGCCCGTTTCCAACATACTGTACTTATTCTTGTTGGGCAACATGTCTGTTGTTATTCTATCCCACCCACGTGTTTGTGTGGCCTTACAGTACAGTATGATGACAATAACATGAACCAAGTAACTGGTTTTCTTTTTAACTTTGCTAGTGAGAATGGAAAGGCACCTCCCTTCTTCCCGACTCTGGAAAGACGCCTAGGACGCTTCACCTGGTTGTGCTGTCGTTTCTTTTTCCCCGCGAGATTGTTGTCATTGGTCTGCACAACTACTGCAGAAGATAAACTTCAGGTTTTCCTTCTCCCCTGCCATCTTTGTTGGTGCCTTTACTGTTACTGTCAGGAGGACATGAAGATGTACAAGCAATGCTTTGAGCTTGACAAGCTTCCCAACAGAGTTTGATGAGATACCAGGTAGCATTGAAGAAGGAAAATCCCACCTTCATGACTTATACCTACTAGCAAAAGGATATGGTTTAGGCTAACCTTTGCAATAGGGAGAGCAGGTTTGTGCTGAGGCAGCTGATTAAGTGATAGCTGTCAAAAAGGTCCATATCAGTCAGATAAGGGGAATATTCTAGCAGACACGCTCAGTTGCCAGGCAAACGGAGTAGAATAGTAGGGGTTCCCATATTAATGTGTTGTGGAAAAACTTCAGGAATCACCATCAAAGAACCTATTCGCCTCCCGGTAGTCCGGAACCTCCAGTATACTTCTCTCCAGTTGCAGAACACCTTCCAGTGCACTGCTCTCCAGTTGCAGAACACCTTCCAGTGCACTGCTCTCCAGTTCCAGAACATCTTCCAGTAGACTGCTCTCCAGTTCCAGAACATCTTCCAGTAGACTGCTCTCCAATTCCAGATTGTCTTCCAGTAGACTGCTCTCCAATTCCAGATTGTCTTCCAGTAGACTGCTATCCAATTCCAGATCGTCTTCAAGTACACTGCTCTCCAGATCCAGAACATCTTCCAGTAGGCTGCTCTCCAGTTCCAGAATATCTTCTAATACACTGCTCTTTAGTTCCAGGAACATCAGCTATATTCAAGACTCCTTCTAACATACTAGCTTCTTTTGGATGCCTTAGCCTCTTTGTCCGTCTACCTGATTGATTGATTCTCCAAAGTCCTGTTGATGACATTGGTCTCAGGATACCCTGGCAACCCCCAAGTGTCACATTGGTCTTCCCAGAATTTGTAGATGCTTCTTTTTGAGGTACAGATAGAACTGTTCATCTTCTGCTGTGGTATCATATTAGAATTACTGATCCAATGTGGGCCTCTATACAAATGTTTGCAGTTCTTTCCTTCCTCCATTAAGGGGCTCCTCTCAGTCTCTTTGGTAGAAGGCTGTCACTCTGCTTTCAACACTTCTCAGACTGAAGAGCATAGACTCTTCCCCCTTTGAGAGATCAGCCTAAGGGCAGGAATAGTACAACGGTCTTCCCCTCTAGGAACTCGAGCTCTTTTTGGGATTCACTAGACTTTTCAGGTCCCTCAAGTGAACCCTACATGAGCCTAGAACAGACATCAGTTAGGACCTTATCGTATGATTACTCACGAGACTTGGCCTTGGCATTGAGAGAAGGTGTACCACTTAATATTTTGTATGTCAAGAGTCATTTGCTAACGGAGGAAGGTATTCCTCTCTTTTCATCCAGAGTTTGTGCCTAATTCCAAATACTAGCCCTACACAACTCGAACGTCAAGTCCTTTTCCTTCTCTTTGAAAGCTGGTTTCTGGATGACTTCCTCCTCTTTGCGGTGGAGACAGTAAGACTCTACTGAGAGAACTTAGGTTCCTAAGGAGACTTTAGATGCCGAAAGGGCAAATAAGATATCCAAGAGGATTGCTTCTTTTGACTCGTACACCATCGGACATGCTGATTCCCCAAAAGGATGGAAGAAGCATCCTGGTTCAAGCACTCAAAGTCAGAGATATTGCATCTGCCTCAACCTCCAGGAAGAACATGTCGGTAGCACTAGTCCTGAAGGAAGGAGTCTAGTAAAACAGACCACCTTCAATACCTTTTACCTATCCTTAGTACTATGATAGCTATTGAACAATTTGTGTTGCAAAACTAGCTTTCTCTAGGGAGATAGCGTTTACGACGGAAGCCCAGAAGGAGAGTTAGAATGTATGGCGTTTATCCACTTCTCTCATCCCCTCCTTGAGGTGCAGCAGTCATATTTTTACAGTACAGTATACTGTATGCTGGACCAGACACTAAGTGCAGTTAAGCTTCACGACAGAGCGCTTTTCTTTACAGACAAAATTGGTATCGAAGTATCTCCCACATCCTCCCAGATAAGGAAGATAAAAGTACAGTATTGTATGCATACCCATTTCTCATGATGATATTATTGTACATATCCTTGAGGATATTTAGTAGGTTCTTCCGCAACCGCCAACCAGTTTCCTGGTAGGGATTTAGCCTAGTAGCCTAGCACGTGCGGTATCTTCATGCTCGGGTAGTTAGGAAGTTCACAAAAATCGCTCCTTCTTGGGACCGAAGTGTGTTAGCATTTCCAGACTTAGTAACCAGCTACTTGGTTTATAAGAACTCGTTCCCTCCTAAGTTTGAGGCTCCTATTAAAGGACGATAGTTTGTCTTTGTGAAGGAACAAATCATAGATTTTTGAATTGATTTTAAGTTTCCCTAAATACAAAGTTGTTCCGTTACTAAATACAAACCAACACTATTTATAAGGGATATTACTTTTGCTTGAAACTGAAAGACAAACCATTAGATTTTTAGCGAGAGTTAACTATCCACCCGCTAGGTAGCAGGAGGGTAATAGCTACCCCACTCACTCACACACCTGTATTGTGAACCCACTTCGCCTTTAGCTCGGGTGGAGAAAGAATGTTACCGCTCTTCCCATCACCAATTATTGACTTACCATTACTAACTAATCGCTTTTGTTGCTTTTTTATTCAGTGTGTGTGTGCTCTCCTCTTGTCCGTCTTCATGCGGACCTGCTCAGGACCTGAGGACCTTTCCTGCGGGACTTTCATGTTATCCGTTGATACAAATCCCCATCTGTTATGTCCTGCCTGGTGGGAGCGGCGTTGTGACCAGGACAACACCTACCGTAAATGCTGGGAGTGGTCTGCCTCCCAGTGGGAGAAGTTTGGGTGCTGGCATAAGAAGTAGTCCAAAAGGGATTCTTCTCCTTTGGGGTCTTCCTCGAAGTAGAAGAAAACCAAGGCTTCTTCTTTCACACACACACACACACACCCCCCGAAGCTCTTGTTCAGTTGGTTTCCCCCGGGGAACCGTCAAATGGAGGCATACACCAGTTAACCCCAGGTCAACCTTGTTTCTCGAGGGATGGTGCTGCTCCCTTAGCGAAGCGCCCCCGCCCCCTACTTGACCGGACTCCCTTCGAAGAAGGCACTCTTTGAGCTCCTTCAACTAGGCCCGGAGAGGAACCAAACACCGACCTCCACGGAGGTGGATCTCTTATTGTTGCTGAGTGTGGGCTTACGAGATCTTGAGGTGTCGTCTACTGTATCTGCAGACGATCCCCTCATCTGCCATCGCTGTCGCCATTGCCGAAGACTGCGCTTCTCCCCTTGTTGAGCTGACTCTTCCTTCAGGGTGGAGCAAAGTCCAAGAAAGGTCTCTCCTGTGGGTGGGTATCTCTCTCGTCCTAGATCCAGAGGTCTTCTAGAGATCTTCCTGTTACTACGCCATCCTCGTTGAGTTCCCAGAGTGCGTGGTCCCCCTTGTTGCTTCAAACGTTCTCCTTCGCCTCCGACTAAGAAACGCCTCTTTGGCTCTCCTCCTTCGCCCGTCGGACGACCCCCTTCAGAGGATTGTCACTCGCCAGAACCTCGTCACTCGTTACCTCGGTCACAGACCTCTCCTAGAGATCTTTACTTGATTCTTGTCAGACTCGCCGACAGCCTTCTGGTTCCCGACCCTTGCCTGCTTTACTTTCCCGGACTCGCTGTTCACCAGCCTTGAAAGGTTCTCCTGTCCACCAGCACTCTCCGACCTGTCGCCACTGGACAGTTGTTCGTGGTTAGCCAGCTGCCATAGAATCTCCAGATTCCCCGACTGCTCTTCAAGCTCCCACAGTTCGTGAATCGCCGACTCTTTGCAGTCTTCCAACTTCTCGTCACTCGCCTGTGACTCATCAGCCCCCGGCTACCCATCGTTCTTTGACTTCACGCCAATCCACAATGGTATGCCATTTGCCAGTTTCCTGTCAATCACCAGCTGATAGTCATTCTGCGGCAGCTCGTCGTTCACCAACGACTCGCTGATCTCCAACTAATAACCGTTTGGTACTTTCCTGTCACTCTCCAGTTGCTTGCTGCTTGCCAACTGCTCGCCTTTGCCAGCTGCTCGCCTTTGCCAGCTGCATGTTGTTCGCCAGCTGCTCTCCGATCGACAGCTCGTCATTTGCCAGCTAATCATTCTCCATCGGTACTTAGTTCTGTGACTTGCTGAATGCCAGTTGCTAGGTGTTCACCAACCAGCCGTTGTTTGCAGGACCGTAGTTGGTCTCCTTCAGATTGGAGACAGGCGTCCCAACACGCTCCTTCTCAAGCTTCTCATCATTCGTCGGGGCATCGGCACTCTCCAACCTGCCATTCGCCAGCTCCTCGTAGGGGTTCTTCCTCTCATTCTCCTGCTCGCAAGTGCCGATCACCTGATACAGTTCGCCTTTCTTCTGTAGAGCATAAGTCTTCCCACAGAGCTGCCTGCAACCACCACTTTCCTGCCAGGTTACCTAGAGCTTCTCGCTGGGAGGACAATCCCCGATGTTCTCCTCTTCAGGAAGGACCTACCTTTAGGGAACCCAAGGAGAACCAACAGGTAAGCCACTCTGTTCTGTTCTTCTATAAGGTGGAACCTTCAAAGCCGCAGTCTTCCGCCTCTTCGCATCCTTCCATTGGGTCGTCAATTGATCCAGGTTGGAATGTCCTACCGTTTCAGAAACCCTCAGCTTCGATCCTCTCAGGGGACCTTTCAGTCAGTGTAGCAGTGCGCAAGGAATTGTGGTTCAACATCCTGGTCAGTGCTGTCCACCCGGCGTTTGTGGGAGGGGTCTCACCTCTTCAATCGACTAGTACATCTAAGATTACGCTGGAAAAGTCGTCCTCTCCTCCAGCAGACCCAAGGTGTAAATCTATGGTTCCTTCTCCTCAGGAGTCCATGGCATCTTCCATCTCTCCCCTTAAGAGGAAGCGAGGAGTAGCTGAACAGCAGGGTTCATCCCGCATCAAGCTGACATCGGTACGTACTTCGAAGTGGAAGCTCGGCATTGTCGTCCTTACTCCTCCGCGAGTTGCCTCTCACTCTCATCTCTCTGGCCAAGAGTCTCTCCCTCCTAGAGAAGAGTCTCTGGTCGGTGATTTCTGCCCCTCCCCTCTTGAGATAGTTCCAGCAGAAGGACGACCAATCTCCAAACCCTTACAGGAGAAAGTCTCTCCCCTCTCCCTCAGCAGGTTAGAGTCAGTGTCAATGACCTTCGATGTCAGAATGCCAGAAAACTTCAAATCAATCAATCAATCAGCAGGTGAGATGCAAGGAAATTCTTCCAAGACCTTCACTCCTGGAGGAATTTTTTCCTCCTCGGAAGGAGTTGAAGGATGCCAAGACACTATCCAAGTCTTCGGCAAGGGCATCAAGACTTTCGCAAGAAGGTCCTAAACAATCTTCTCCGAACCCTGTAGGTAAAAAAGCAAGCAATACCTATCATGTAAGGGTCCGACGAGTGCCCTTCGGAAGGTGTTCTCACAGATCACTGGCTTCTCCAGCTCCCTCCAGGCTCTGACCAGGGGATCTCCCTTGAGAGGCTCAGATCTTCAGGTTTCGTTCTCAGCTTTTGAGATTTTGAGATCCTGAACCAGAAAGTGACGAAGTGCCCCATACAGGCTACTTCGTGGCTGGATCAGTGGGACACCTCATGAGAACTATAGACTAGTCCAAGGAGAACTCTAGGAAGGTGATGGAGACCTTTCTATTATCGGGAACTCGAACAATAGAGTTCCTCGCCCACCAAGTTGTGAACTTGTGGGCAAACCGATCATGTGGTGAACGGGTTCAGTAATAGTTCCATCGTCAGGTCCCACAGAATGAGGTAACGAGACTGAGGAACTCTACTTTGGATAGCTCCTTCCTGTTCAGACCGGAAGACATTTTCGGGCTGCGGAGAGATGGAGGAAGTCCAACCAGGACTCCCTTCTTCATAGGGCGTTGACATCTCGTCCTTATAAACCACCTCCTCCACAGGAGAAACAACAGCCGAAACCACAGACGAACAAGACAGAAGCTACAACGCCTAATATGAAGGTGTCTAAGAAGCCCTTTCCAGCTAAAGAGCAGAAGGGTTCCAAGTCTTCATGTGGAGGGAAGAGTTTTAGAGGGGACGGTTGTGCAACCACTAGGACTGGCAATCCTCCCACTTATCCACCAGTGGGGGGAATGCCTGCATCGCCGCTATCAAAGGTGACTGCAGCTTGACACCGAACCCTGGACAGTCAACGTGATTTGGTTAGGGTGTCGCGTCCTGTTCACACAATCTTTGCCTCCACTGACCAAGGCTCCAGTTCCATCAAGCTCCTATGGGAAGGGTTCCGCAAAGGAGCTGGCCCTCTGGCCCGAAGTCCAAACCATGTTGGGGATGGGTGCTCTCCAAGAGGTCCTCGAAGACTCCACAGACTTTTTCAGTTTTTTTTTTTTTTTTTTTTTTCTTTTTTTTTTTTTGTAAAGGCATCTGGAGGCCATTCATCAACCTCTAGACTAAACAAGTTTGTCAAACAAACTCCATTCAGCATGGAGATGGCAGACACAGTCAGTCAAGCAGTAAAACAACAGGACTTCATGTTTACAATGGACCTAAAGGATGCATATTTCCAGATCCCAATCCTTTCATCATCAAGGAAGTATCTAAGGGTCCTCCTAGACAGCAGGAAATAGCAGTTCAAGGTGCTGTGCTTTGGTTTTTCCACAGCACCACAAGTCTTCACCAGAGATGTTGCCTTAGTGTCATCTTTGGCTAACAGAATCGGCATTCGTCTCCTACGATATCTGGGTGACTGGCTGATTCTAGCAGACTCGGTAGTAACACTTCTTTAGCATATAGACAAACTTCTGAGGTTTTGCCAAGATCTGAGGATCATGGTAAACCTCGAGAAGTAATTAATACTTCCCTCTCAACGATTAGTAAACTTAGGTATGATCATAGACAGCGATCAATAGAAAGTCTTCCCATCAAACGACAGTGTAGTGAGGCAGAGGAAGGTAGCAAGACCATTCCTCAGACAAGAAGAACTCCCGGCACAGTTGGTTGTGTCTCCATGGACACCTAGCATCCTTGGTTTGTCTGGTTCCCAACGGTCGCCTCACGATTCGATCTCTCCAATGACGGTTAAAGTCCAACTGTCCAGATCTTCTAATTCCCGTGGAACTAGAAGAACAGATGGACCTCAGATGGTGCATGACAGACGAGAATCTGCGCAGGGGTGTCGATCTTCTCCCCCCCACCCGTGACTTTATGCTTTTTTCAGATGCATCAAAAGAAGGGTGGGGGCCGACATGCTTCACCACACAGCCTCACGCCTATGGCCAAAGTCTAAGGGTACTAGCACAAAAATCTCCTAGAGATCAAAGCAGCCTTCTTGGCCCTTCAACAGTTCCAACAATTCCTGGCGGGTCACTTGGTGTTGATGAGCGGCAACACCACGGTAATGGCTTACATTAACAAACAAGGTGTTACCTTTTTCCAGCCCCTATCCCATCTGGCAGTAGGGATACTGAGTTGGGTAGAAGACAACTCGGTGACCTTATCAGCACGCTTCATGCCAGGCAAAAGGAATGTGCGACTCGGATAGTTGGCTCCGAGTGGTCTTTGAATCATCTAGTAGCAAACAAAGTCCTAACTTTGTGGGGTTTCTCGACTGTGGACCTTCTTGTGACGTCTCGGAATTTCAGGTTCCTACTTTACTGCTTCCCAGTCCTGGATCCCCAGGCTCTCTGGCAAAATGCTTTCCAAAAACAGTGGGACAACATTTATGTTTACGGCTTTCTCCTGTTCTGTCTGATGAGAAGAGTACTCAACAAAAACAGAATATCCGTCAATCTCTCAATGACACTAATAGCTCCGCTATTGCATCACGCAGAACAGTTCCCAGACCTTTTGCAGCTCCTAACAGCTCCCAAGAAAACTTACTCCACGACACAAGCTACTCAAACAGCCACATGCGAATATCTTCCACAAAGCCGTAGTTTTACTACGACTTCACACCTGGAGACTGTCCAATACCTCCTCACTCAGAGAGGATTTTTGCAACAAGTTGCGAAACGGATGGCTGGACACCTGCGACAGTCATCAGCATCAGTCTATCAGGCTAAGTGGACTGTCTTCTGTAGTTGGTGTCGTGGAAGGGGTATCTCTCCCTTCGATGCCACTATTCCAGCAATAGTTGAGTTCCTCGTGCACTTACGGGAGGAAATGCTCCTCTCGGTTTCGGCAGTAAAAGGTTACCGCTCAGACTTGTCTCGCCTTTAAGCTGAAAGTAAGACCTCCTCCTTAGAACAAAGTTCGGGTTCTTCAGTCTGAAGGGTCCCCCATACCAACCATTATGCCAGACCACAGATCGCCACCTCACTCTTGAGACAGTGTTCCTACTCACTTTGGCTTTGGCCAAAAGTGTTAGTGAACTTTATAGTCTCTCGTATGACATCTCCCATTTAAGGGATGGGGAGTTGTAATCCTCTGCTTAGTACTGGAGTTTATTGCAAAGACTCAAAATCTGGGGGTAGCAGATCCTAGATTTGATTCCTTCCGGATGAAGAGTCTCCGTTCTGTAACAGATGACCCAGATCAACTGTTACTATGCTCACCAAAGAGGTACAGGTATTGCAGTACCTCAAAAGTACATTTGCACCTGGCCCCCCGAGTGCCAGCATGGGGAAGATCAAGAGGAGAATCTCAAAGAAGACCATTTCTACTTGGTTTCGCAAGATCATTGACGTGGCCCTGAATCCTGATCCTCCTCTGACATGTCTACTCAGAGCTCATGACATCAGGGGCATTACAATGTCCCTGACGTTCAAACGAAACTACTCCATGGCGCAGGTGCTACAAGCATGTGTGGAGGCGTCAAATAGCCTTCGCCGACCACTACCTGCTAGACGTAACTCACAGGAACATGGAAATGTTTTCCATTGGTCATGTGGTGGCTGCATAACAACTGGTTCAACACTTCAAGCTCCTTGATGGACTAGTAGCAGAGGGTTGAAGGCAAAGGTTACCTGGAATTAGTCTGGATGAATGGTTAAGAATGACTGGCTCTTTTCATGTTCCCTCCTGTTGGGGAATCAGCACCCAGGGTCCTGCAAAGCAGACCTCAACTACCTGCAGGTAAACCATTGTTCCCTTGTGTAACATGGTATTGCTTCAATACTTGTTGTGTCCCCATAACCCTAACAAAGGGATACTGGGTATGTCTTTGTAACCTCTGAAGATTCCTATGACTCTGAAGAACGCTTACCTAGACATTCACATTGCTAGTATCACGAGCACACAGCTTATGTATGACGCGGACCATTCATCGCATGGTTTTAGCAAGGTGTAGGGTTTCCACCAATTATGTGCAAAACATAGAGAGGAAAACCCTTGGTCAAAGCTGGAAAGTCAGTTGGCAAGGACTTCTACCCTCCTAAAGGGTGAGACATCCCCTACAAATAGCATTGGTTTGTATTTGGTGAAAGAAAAGACGACATATTTGGAAGTAATTTAGATTTTTCCTAATGATACAAACCTGTAGCTATTTATACAAATTGGCCCGCCAGCACCAGTCCTCCTTTGAAGTCCTACCTCCAAGCAAAGTGGGTTCACAGCTCAGGTGTTTGTAGGGGTGGGTGGTTAACCCCTGGCTAAAAATCTAATGGCTCATCTTTCAGCTTTGTCGAAAGTAATATCCCCTATAAATAGCAACAGGTTTGTATCGTTGAGGAAAAATAGAAATTACTTCCAAATTTGTCATACTTCAGTCCTTTCAAGTTAAACTGCCCATCTCAACCATCTCATAAGTCCTATGTTAAATGTCAATTAGGGTTGCTCCACTCGCCAGCAACTATAAACTACCTCATAAAAGTTTAAAAGGACTAAAGTTTATATGAATAGGAAAACTCAAATGACTTAAAATTTGTGATACAGTGTGTGCGTATGATCCATAAACAATGATACAGTGTGTGCGTATGATCCATAAACAATTTTACTTGCACAATTTTCTAAATAAAAAATCATACTACTAAATTTTTCAATACTGTACAGTACCTTACAATATAATACAAGCGGAATCTTACAACCAATCATATTACAGCAGCAAGGATCAATTTTATTTTCTTGCAACAAAGCCACATTTTGGTTTAGGGGTTTTCTTCCTTTCTTTGCCCATACTTATGTACTTTACTTGAGTAGTTCCATGAGTGTGTGATCAAATATTTCTATTTTTGTTTTCCTCTCTTGAGACCGGTGAACAGGGAAATGTTAGTCGATCGATCATTGTATCTTTACATTGATTATTGAAACTACTGTACGTAAATCTGCTGCTAATACATGTCCATACAATAAAGACAATATAATTTTAGTTTTCTACTTTGCAAATATATCTTCTGTTCACCTTCAGTTCCAATCTTTAACTTTCACCGAGATTTGTAAAGTACTTAATCTTGTTTTACATACCAATACTACTTCCTGTTTCCTCATAAATTTTTTTCTTAAAATGCCAAAGGTTGTATATTTCTCTTTCCCATGAATCCGTTAATCCCAGTTATCTGATTGTTATCTCAATCTGACTTATGATTTTAGTCAATTATAATTTCAGACAAGACCTATTTAAGTAACGTTTAAATTTATATAGTACTTCGGACAAATTGTTTGCTATTTCACATCTACCGAGTTGGTGGTTGATGCACATAGCTCTGGTCTTACTGTTTTTGGTACTTCATTACTGTACTGTATATATATATATATATATATTTTCAACACCCCAGGATTGGATTGTTTAGCTAGATGAAGAAGCCTTCCATTGGTCTGACACTATCCAAAAATAGGAATCTACTGCGGTATGGACAGGACAGATTTCAAGATTGATGAGAAAACAAACAATTTTTGGGATTTACAATTGTTAGACTTTAGTGACTGACGACGTCATAAGTCTGCGGTACTAGTAAATTAGTTTCCCTTGGTAAGTTAGTTTTTACTTTTTGATAATATACAGTATCCATTTTTAAATAAAAAAATGCATTACAAAAAGTCTTAATGTCTGTCGTTCACATCATACGTCTGGTGACGCCATATTTCTGGCAGATTAAGTTATTTCCTTTCAATAGATTACCGATTCGGTCTTTATCACTTGTTGAATACTACTACTCTTAATTCTATTTTCTTTGCATATTTTAGTTTTTGGAAGTTTCCTAAGATAATCATCTATCTCAATTTTCTTTAACAGTATTTGCTTTTTTTAATTCTTGGAAATTTCATAAGGTGTGTGAATTTGACTCCACACCTCGTTAGAATCTCATATTTTATGCTGGTACACTAATAAAACAAATATTTTCTTAGAAATATACTTGTAAAAAAAAAGCATTATAAAAATTAAATACTTTTGCTTGGTAAAATAGTATTTTCTGTTATTTTTGCAAAAAAACCAGGAAAGGGTTTTACACATTACGAAAGTCATTCTTTGTCGAGTTCATGTCACGTCTGGTGACATCATAGTTATGACATATCGTGCAAATGCCGTACCCACAGGAGGGCAATGTTCTTTGCCTGTGAGGTCATGATCTGACCAATAAGGGCCCAGTGGGGGCACTCATGGACGATGTATTACACTGTTTGTGGTGTTGCTCTACATGTACCTTCAGAGTTTGTGGTGGTTCTCTCTCTCTCTTTTTTTTTTTTTTTTTGACGCATCCTTGCTTTGTTTAGGGTTTGGATGGCCATTGGTCACTTTCCTGTCACTTCTCTAGCCTGTGAGTAGCTGCGAAGATTAGTTAGATTTCAGTCTTCGCCTTGCTCCCTGAGGATTGTGGAGTGGGTGCTTAGGATCAAACTTATGTTTATTTTTTTTTCAGTGTTTGCTAACGTTTCTCAATGGACATGAGGTGGTGGGATACCAGTTACTTTGTATAAAGACAATAGAGGTGTTGATTTACGGTGCCACTGTTAATCCAACAGGACTCATTTAGCTCTGGGGCTACCTTATGTGCATCGCATGTGATCTTGCCCAAACTAGTGCACAATACTCCATAGTAGAGTAACAAGTGCTGGGGCTGTTTGTCTGTCTGAGAATCTCTTCCCCAGCTGGTTTGTTGGCAAATTTGCTAAGTTGTTCCTAGTTACTACTTTGGTTTTATTTGTGTGCTCTTTTAAGGAGTGTGTTCTATCAAGGATGACACCTAGGTGGAGTGGGTGTAGGTGATTTTCCAGTTTTTTTTTTCACCCCCTTTGATATTTTACTTTCTATTTGCCTGGTGATTTGTTCAGGTGGAATGCACACATCTGTGCTTTGCTAGGATTAGCACCTAGGTGCCACTTTTTGTTGTAGGTGAAGAGGATAATCAGGGTGCTCGAGTCTTTCTTTGACGATGGCAAAGGAGTCTGATGGTTTGGAAATCCACAGGTCATTTCCATATACGTACCTGTGAATGTTCTGGTCCTGCGACTGATCATTTGTATAGATTATTTAACAAGCTGGCACCAGCACCGACCCTTGTGGATGGCTGTTGTTCTGTGTCCTCAATCTGCTTTTTTTGCTATTCATTCCTACAAAGAATTGCCAATTGGGGAGCAATGATTCAGACTATGCTGGTTTGTTCCATAACCGAAATATAAACCACGCTATTTAATATGGGTATTACTTTCGGCGTAGCTGAAATGACGAGCCATTAGAATTTCAACGAGGGTTTACTACCCCCTCGCTAGTTATCGAGGGTGTAGGGAGGGGTAGCTAGCTACCCCTCCCCCCTCACACACCTGTGACTAGCTCACTTTGCTTTTGGCTCGGGTGATGAACAGACGTGTCTGCTCCCACCCTCGCTTATTGACAGTCCTTTGATCTTGTTTTGCTTTTTCTTTTCAGTGTGCTTGGAAGTTGGCCTCTACTATGCGGAAGTGTTCTCGATTACCTGACCGCCCTTGTGGTACATATATGTCGGCGGTTGAAATGGACCCTCACACCTTATGTCCTTTTTGCAGGGGCCAACGGTATGACAGAGACAAAGTGTGTAGTGAGTGTAGGGAGTGGTCTACCTCCCAGTGGGAGAGGTTTTTCCAGCGCCGGAAGAAGAAGTCCAAACGGGATTTTTCTGCTTCAAGGGTTTCCTTGAAGAAAGAAAATTCCAAGGACTCTTCTTCCGTAGCCCGAACCTCCTCCGAAGCTCCCACTCGATCGGTCTCTTCCGAGAGACCGTCGAGTGGTAGCGTAGGCCGTACTTTTGTTGCCCGACCTCGGGGTTCGGGAGAGGGAGTTGCCTCCCGTAGCAAGGCAGCTCCTCCTCCTCCTCCCCCAGGGGAGGATATTTCTGATAATGTTGCTAATGATGATTTGTTACAGTTTTGGGCTTCCTTGGGGCTTAAGGGTTAGCCCTCCAAGGAAGCCCTGTTTGACATAATCAGGTTGGGGGCTGATGTCAAACAGTCGCCGGCGGTAGCAGAGGTTGATCCTCTGTCTATTGTCGACGTTGTTGTGGCAGGGGCTTTCGACGAGTTAGGTCAAACCCCTGCTTTGGTTCCTGATGCAGCTGAAGGCTTAGTTCCCCCTCCGAACATCCTTCGAGGGAGGAGCTAAGTCCAACGGTCTCTCCTGCAGGTGATTCTCCCCCTCGGGAGGGTTCACTTGTAATGATTAGAATAGTAATATTACATGTTTAAAACAAATGACGTAATATGTCATGTTGGTTGGAAGAGCTGGCCGTGAGATTTGCTATGGTCAACTCAAATTGTGTACAGGATGTAAGATGCTAAGTTGTCATTCTTTCTTAGTGTCAACACATTAACTCTTCGTGTGAAAGTTTGTGACGTCACCGGATGCAGGTGTCTTCCGATTCCGTCACTTATCCAAATTAAAGCAAGTGTACGATTTTTGGGATATCAGTAATTTGTTCAGTTCTTATCTAAACTTCACCAGAATTGGTCATGTGGACCAACACAGCTTCCTCCAGTGATGGAGATGTTTAACTCAGTTGTTTATATACAATAAAACTTAAAAACCACCAAGATGTGTTCAATAAACCATCTAAATACATCTGAAAACAACTCATACTCAAATGTGTGCTTAAGACAGTAGCACACCAATAAATGGTGGCAGCGCTTAAACTCAAAGACAGCGGTTAAACTCTAAGAATTAGAGAAATATCTTCAAGACTTCAAAATAAATAGCTGTAAAACCAGAGATATATCTTCAAGACTTCAACATAAAAGCTGTAATACCTGATAAAGATCTTCAAGAACTCAGAACTATCTACAAACATCTACAATTTTGACTAAGTCCAACGAAAATGCTAACACCAACATATGTTAGTATACAAATAGATTCTTCAATCAACATCCTAGGAAACCCAAGGACTGGCATTCAACTATTGCAAAACATATCCAGGAAGACCTACATTCTACAAGAAACTAGAACGAGACATCGCTAACAAAACATCAAGAGAGAGAGAGAGAGAGAGAGACGACTCGACTTCATATATAAGCTAAGTACAAAGATTTTGTATTCATTTCAGTTTGTGCAGTGAAGTGTAGTTATCACAAGTCGTTAGTCAATTATTACTGGGGTGAGTGAATTCCTAAACTTTGTTATAAGAAACTCCGAATTCTCATTTAGAATTTTTCTTTCTTTGTGCTAATTCCTTTTTCTTTCATAAACTCTTGGGGGGAAATGTATTGGGATTAGTAACATTGTTGGGGGAATTTTATTATACATATGCGTTTACGCAGTGGGCGTCTGTACTCATATAGATATTTTGATAGGATTGAAAGGGGTCAAAGAGATAGAAAAAAAAAGAATACAGCAGTCATGGCTCCTCCTGTCAGCCCTACCCCTGGACCTAGTGGTGTAGGCCAGGCTAATCCTCCTCCAATTGTGACGCTTGTAAATGCCAGGTCAGCAATCCTTCCTTTTCAAGGCCGTGTCAACGGGTTCTTGCCACAAAATGTGGAGTCATGGATTTCATCCGTTGATGCCCATTTAAATGCCAAACAAATCGTAGATCCTTTTGTACAATTACAAGAAGCTAAAAGTTTTATAGATTTTTCTAAGGGGGATGCGAGTGCGTATTTAAGAGGTGTTTCATTTCAGGAAGCAGTTACTTGGGATGATTTCAAAGTTAGGTTACGCGCGATCTATGGGGGTGAAGAAGCTTTGGATGTGGTGTTAACGTTACGAAATACACTTAATCAAGCCACTATGAATCGGCTTAATGTTGTTGAGAGAGCAGCTCTCATAGCTGATAGGCTTAACGAATATCAGGACATTTTAGGTAATTCCACTTGGGTTACTAACGATAATATCTCCGTGAAAGATTTTTTACGATTAATGTATTTAACTTGCATGACACTTATGTTGCCTGAAGCTTTAGTGCGGTGCTTTGATAAGAAGTTAATGCCTGCAAGTACGGAATTGGATGTCTATAAACAGATAAAGAAGCACATGTCCAAGTGTCCAGATCTCGATCCCGTGTTAACTCAAGTTTTTGCTAAGAATGAAACAAAACCACAAACAGTGAACGTAATTAACAATCTAGTAGCGGGAGTGACGTGTTACAACTGCAAACGTCAAGGTCACATAAGCGCAGACTGTAGAACGAAATTTTGTTCAGTTCACAACACAGGATCACATTCTTATAGTCAATGTTACGCGCGTAAGACACAACAATATCCTAGAAATACACAGTCAATTCCACAGTCAGTTCCATATGGAAATAAAAAGAAAAATCCTCATTTTAACAATAAGAAGAAACAACAAAATGTCAATGCAGTTCAGAGTCCGAAACAAACAAACACTTCTTCAAATATCGCTGAGCCTGGGCCGTCAAACCAGACCTCGCAAAGTCAGCCTAATTTTCAGAATGTGCAGAGCAAAGCAAATACCACATAGTTAACTCTAGAGGGGAAGAGAGTGATGTTGGGTCAAGGTCATTTATGTCAACATCAATAGTATTGAATAATCAATTTAATGTTTTATCAGATAATTGTGAGACAATAGATTTTCCTATGAAACACACGGCCGAATTAAGTAAAACAGTGCATGCTCCCGTAGATTTGCAACGAATTCATACAATAATAAGCCAAAATGAGTTACGGCCAACCTTATATGCTGTAAATTTAGAACACAAATCCTTTACGTTATTTTTTGACTCTGGTAGTCCACGTAATATTATGGATTTGAAGACGCATCATTTGTTGTTTTCGAACTTTCCGATTGAAAAATCAGGAATCAGACTTTCAGGTATAGGAAATAATGAATTAAACGTCATAGGCATAACTCATATTCAGTTCAGAGTCGGTAATCGCACGTTTGCCGATACATTTGTTGTTGTGAAAAACATTAATATGTATCCAGCTGTAATTATAGGATACCCATCTATGGGAAATCAAAACATTATCTTAGCTCCTGCAAAGCACGGCGTGTATATCAAAGGGAAATTCTATAAGTCTTCTAATACTTTAAAGTCAGTTTTGGATAAAAAGGAGACGACAAATGTAACCGTAACGTACGTTGAAGAACCAATAACTTGTCTCACTAATAAAGAAATAATACACGCGACCCAGCAGAATTCTCGTTCACCCGTAATATCATCTTGCACGCAATATATCGAACCAAACATACCTTCGAATTTAATAGTGCAAATAAAGAAAACACTACCGGGATCTGAAATATTAATCCTTTCCGATACTTTGAAAACCAACGGATTGTCTGTCACACAAGCTATTTATACAGTAGGCTCACATCAGCAATGTAATATCGAAGTCTGTAATCATTTAAATAACACTTTAGTAATTCACAAAAATCAACATATCTTGGATGTAGAAGTTTATAAACATCGTATTCTTACCGTTGCTGAAATCAATCACTCTCAATCAGTTGCGGATGAATCCCTTTTACGATCTATTAGAAATAAAATCAGTAAGGACATTCAAGACGAAGAAATTCAGCAGAAAATTTTTGAACTTTTAAATAAATATACAGATGTCTTTTCCACTACGGATGGATCCTTAGGGAAAACAGATGTGATCGAGCATCAAATAAGGTTAAAAGACAAACAGAAAATTATATATGTACCCTCGTACAGACTCCCTATGAAATTCCAGAATGAAATAAATGATGAAGTAGGTAAAATGTTAGAGGAAGGAGTCATTAGAAAATCAAATAGCCCTTATAATTTTCCTTTAATAGTTGTACCGAAAAAAGATCGAACATGGCGTATCTGCGTCGACTTTCGTCGTCTAAACGAGGAAACGATCCCTGATCGATTCCCAGTGCCATGTACTGACGATATTTTGTCTTTGTTAGGTCAGAATAAATATTTTACCAGTTTGGACTTACTTAAAGGCTTTCACCAGATATCATTAGAAGAAGATAGTATCCCATACACAGCCTTCAGCACAGCCAGGGGACATTATGAATTTTTACGGATGCCTTTTGGTTTACGTTGTGCTCCTATAACATTTACAAGAATGATTAACATAGTGTTTGGAGACTTGTTAGGGGATATATTGCATGCCTATATGGATGATCTTGTAATCTTTTCCAACACCTTAGAGGAACATCTACGTAAGTTAGAACTAGTACTACAGAGATTAAGACAACATAACTTAAGGGTAAAGATTAGTAAGTGTGAATTTTTCAAAACAGAATTGATATATTTGGGTTTCATGGTGTCAAGCCAAGGTCTTAAAGTAGTCCATGATAAGGTGTCGGCTATACGTAATTTTCCCATACCTACTAATGTCAAGGGAATACAGCAATTTCTGGGTTGTAGTGGATATTACAGGCGTTTTATACGCAACTATTCAATAATAGCCGCTCCTTTAACTGATCTTACGAAGAAGGGCGTAGATTTCATATGGTCTGAGCAACATCAACAGGCGTTTAATACTTTGAAAGATGAACTGTGTAGTTCTCCTATCTTAAAATTTCCTGACTTCGGTAAGGAATTCTTCATTGCAACAGACGCCTCAGACTTAGGAGTGGGAGGGGTATTGCTTCAGCAATATGATAAACAGTTTTTCCCGATAGCTTTCTATTCTCGAAAATTGAGAACTTCCGAAAGTAAATATGCAGTAATAGACAAGGAAGGACTAGCTATTGTTAATTCGCTAGTGCATTTTAAGTTCATAATTTACGGTTATCCCGTTAAGGTTCTTACTGACCATAAACCACTAACAGAGTTCTTTAAAGGCTTCAATCACAGCCCTAAACGAACTCGGTGGCATTTAATCATTCAAGATTTTGGCGCAAGAATCGGGTATTTACCTGGGAAAGCAAATATCATTGCGGATGCATTATCACGCAACCCCGTGTCATCTTGTACGGAGTCTTTAGCTGAATTAATAGATATATCAACATCCATGCCTATTGTAAAAACAATATCTGAACAAGAAGATTTAGGCTGGAGTGCTGAATTGTTACAGACTGAGCAAAGAAAAGATCAGAAAATAGAAACAATTATAAATGCTTTGAAAGGCAATCATAAAGAAAAAGAATATATAAAGTATAAGCAGCAGAATTATGTAATCAAAGATAATATTCTGTGTAGGACTGTGACAAGGAAAACCCGCAATACACCACATGTAACTAACGACCAGGTAGTAGTACCAAACTCACTTGTTTCCACTGTCCTGAATTGGTTGCATTCAAATCCATTACATGGACACCCTGGGTTCTCATTAATGTCACAGAAAGCCAAATCATTGTTTTATTGGCATACAATGCTTACAGATATAAAAAGACACATAGCTAATTGTCGCACATGTCAGGAAAACAAAGGGCATACGAAAACACCTGTTAGCTTAGGAGCTTATCCTGTTCCCAATCAACCCTTTGAAAGAATACATTTAGATTTGTTAACAGGATTTTACGAGTCAGACAGAGGGAATAAGCACCTCTTAGTAATTATAGATGCTTTAACTCGATATACAGAACTAATAGCGCTTAAAACTAAAACTGCGATTGAATGCGCTAGGAAGTTTTACGAGTGTTACATTTGTAAACATGGAATTCCACACATGATAATCTCAGACTCGGGTGGTGAATTTAATAATCACTTTCTTATCTCATTGTGTGAATTCCTCAACATAAAGAAGGTTAATACCATGATATATCACCCAGAGTCTAATGGGCTAGTGGAAAGAGCAAATAGGAAGATATTAAATATATTAAGGGTAACACTAGGGGGATCAGACCCCAACTGGGATATTGCAATACCGGCGGCACTGAGTACTCTGAATCATTCATATCATATATCAATTAAAATGTCACCGCATGAAGCATTGTATGGTACCCCAGTTAGAACACCTTTCCATGTATTAACGCCTACAACTAATCTATCAAATCCTTTAAAAGAATGTATAAATGCAAGTATAAGTCGATATGATATCCTTCGAAAGAATTTAGAAGAATCACAAATCATAATGAAAAGGAATCATGATAAAATAGCGAAACCAACTAAAACATATACCGTGGGTGATAACATCTATATTCAAATCAATGTCAGAAAAGGGCTCAACTATAAACTAACACCTAAGTTTGAAGGCCCATTTAACATTTTGGAAATATTAACGGCCAATAGGTTTAGAATTCAAAACGTAGCCCAACCCACGGATGAGAGAATAGTACCATTGTCTCACATAAGAAATTAAAAAGAAGTGAGGAAAAATTTTTAATTTTTGTAACTAAAAAGTTTTCTTTTTAATACAGGAGTAATTACATATATTTTTTCTCGTTACAGGTTTCCAAGATGAATTTTTTGTTGTTGGGAGTGATATTGTTCGCTCAGACATTTTTTTCGTATGGGATGAGTTCTAAGACTAAGAATATATATTTTAAATATGGCAATATAGTTGAAAGACAAGAAGACATTTTTATTACATCAACCAACGTAATTGTCGAAGTGCATATGCAAGCAATTTTTCTTCAAGAGAATGATGTCACTAGCTTAAGAACCGCCATTTCAAGGTTTTCTGCATCATTGGATGAGTTGCATAGGAGACATTTTCATTTGACTACTAAGAGTTTGCTTGGATCAACATTTAAAGTTGCAGAGATGCTATCTGATGACTTAAAAAATAAGACTGGAGAGACAGGATCTTTGGCTTATGACCTTTTGATGTGGACTGTAGGACACGAACAAAAAGAAAGACGGAATCCGTTCATTTATGCTGCATTAAGCATCTTTGGGTCTGTTGCAAGTTTAGGTTTAGGACTTTCCAATCGTCTTAAAATTAGTAATCAAAATAAGAAAATTGAGTTCTTGACTCATAAAGATGAATTGATTATGTCAGAACTAAGGGATCAGTTAGCTTCAATCAATAAAATTATGGATTTGTTAAATGAACATTCAGATAATATCGTTCAAATTATGGAAGTACAGGATTTGTTAGCAACATTAACGTATTATGATTCAAAGATAGATCACATACATAACAGAATTGCACATTTCATTGAGAAATCCAAGGATTATGTAGAAGCTATCACGTTAGCAACTAAAGGTGTATTGTCGCCCCATTTGTTGCCTATACGTTACTTAAAATTAGTTCTGGAGAACACTAGGGATAAACTAGGCTATGTTCCTTTGTTAGACGAACATAGGTTAGAATTTTATTACAGCCTAATTACAGTAAACGTAGATAATAACAAGGTTAGGATTACAATTCCCTTTGATTCTTCTGATGCCTGGCAATCTTACAGGATATCACCATTTCCGACTTTCATGACGAATCACTCAAATCCAGTAATATCCAGTTTGACAGGACACGTATTGATTTCCCCAGACAAGGAAACATATACGGTCATTAAAGACTTAAATCAATTAACTCACTGTTCAGACGCAATGGATAGAAAAATATGTACAGCTGACTCATTTGAATTCCGTAAAAACTTGATGGATTCATGCGAGTTAGGTATAGTGCTAGACGGTGCTCTCTCCCATACAAGTGAAAATTGTCTGGATAAGCTTTATCCCTTTGACAATAAAGAATTCAATTGCAGACTAAATAATGGCTCGTGGATACGATACGACAAGGACGGCTTCAATATATCATGCCCTGACGGATCCACATCCTACAACCACATCTTCGTCGCAGCAGATGGCTGTATCGGGACTTCCCCGAATTCCATGGTGACTGGCCTACGGACAATCATCAGAGAACGTGCTTACTTCGCGAACTTCACGTGGACCTCTACAACGCCCGCACTTCCTCTCCCCTATAAAGGAAGTGTGGCGAAACACTTAATGAAACTTACCGAAAAGGACCACCTGTCGCCGACTTACACAGAGATTCTTCAACCTATATTACTAGCAGGTTTATTTGGAACGGCGTTAATTTTTATCGCCGTGAACATCCTTGTTTGGCGTAGGTTACGGCACAGCAAGCAGCTACAAAGGAACGAGTTGAATAGCCCTGACAATACCCCTTACCTGATACAATTCAAAGCTGTATGAGTGGCCACCTCATTCGCTAAGGGAGTAATTTGTCAGGATGATGTTTGTATGAAAAGCTGACTAGTACGCTAGTAATATGTAATTAAAGAAATTCTCTACATTTGCATTGTTAAAAAATACATTTAAAATAACATTTAAAAAAATAAATAAAATAAAAAAGGATATAAATCATTTTTTCTCTCGGCATCTAATAAAAATATATCAGCCTTAATGTTAAAAAAGAAAAGAGAAAAAAAAAAAAAAAGAAAAAAATATAAGATATATAACAGAATCTATGGGCATCTAATAAAATGTATCAGCCCTATATATAAATATATATATATATATATGTACGAAACCGTGGTACGTGTACGTACCAGGAATTCGTATTTGTGCACTGAATATTGAGTATCTTGTTTCTGACAAAGGTAACAATTATTCTTTATCAAGTTACCGAATCATTTGTAAGTCAGAATTTGTTTTGTTTTTTGGTACCATGTAATCATTTGCTAGCAATGTACCATATATGTGATCTTGGTTTTATCATGCATTTTTCTTTTTGCTTTGGTAATATCTTTTTTGTATGCATTATTGTTGTTAGTTTTGATGTGCCTATTTGGACATTCGTCCTCAGTTGGATATAGCTAGTTTTGGACAATGAATGATACGTATGTCCAGTCACACCTAATAACCATGTTTCGGCTTGTTGTTAAATTTTTGTAAAAAAAAAAAAAATTGAGATAGCTGGCCGAGCATATGTAATGATTAGAATAGTAATATTACATGTTTAAAACAAATGACGTAATATGTCATGTTGGTTGGAAGAGCTGGCCGTGAGATTTGCTATGGTCAACTCAAATTGTGTACAGGATGTAAGATGCTAAGTTGTCATTCTTTCTTAGTGTCAACACATTAACTCTTCGTGTGAAAGTTTGTGACGTCACCGGATGCAGGTGTCTTCCGATTCCGTCACTTATCCAAATTAAAGCAAGTGTACGATTTTTGGGATATCAGTAATTTGTTCAGTTCTTATCTAAACTTCACCAGAATTGGTCATGTGGACCAACACAGCTTCCTCCAGTGATGGAGATGTTTAACTCAGTTGTTTATATACAATAAAACTTAAAAACCACCAAGATGTGTTCAATAAACCATCTAAATACATCTGAAAACAACTCATACTCAAATGTGTGCTTAAGACAGTAGCACACCAATACACTGACAGAGACTCCTCTTCGGAGGACTGATGATGGTCTGGCTGCCGCCCCCAGAGGACGTATCAGACAGAAGGCTCGCCCTCCTCTTCGCCGTGGAGGCCTTCCTTCTCCTCACAAGGGAGTTAGAAGGCGCCTCTTCGGTTCTTCACCTTCGCAGTCCCCCGCAGATGATCCTCCCTGCCGTGCATTGACCGTTGCAGTTGCATCCCTGGACCTCTCTGCTGATCGTTCACGATCTCCTTCGCCTGCCAGACCTTCGGACCTGCCGTCTCCTTTCTTGGCTGCTGACCCGCTGTGGGCACCCAAGCACCTCGTTATCCAACGGGCATCGGTCCCTTCAGAGACAATGCCCCAGCGACCTCCTGCAGCTTTGACTATGCGCCAGCACTCTCCTGCTCGCCAGCGTTCTCCTGTACGCCGGCGATCTTCTCCTCGCCAGCGCACAACGGCGCGCCCTCATCTTGATGCACGCCCACGATCTCCTGCTCGCCAGCGCTCTTCACCTGCACGCCAGCGTTCGCCTGCGCGGCAACGTTCGTCTGCGCGCCCACGATCTCTGGATCTGGGCATAGGAGGGGAGAACCTTGATTCTCCTTCCCATCACCGATTTCTTACGCGCCGTCGGACCTCACCTGCTCGTCAGCCATCGCGCGCAGTCACCAGTTCCTGCTGTGCGCCCATGCGCTAGGGGCAATTCCCCTGCGTGTGCGCATGCTCTTAGAGCCCGTCGTGATCCTGCGCGCCCGCGCGATCAATCACCTACGCACGCGCAAGCGCTTACACACCCTTCTGCACTTCCTGTTCCTTCACCAGATCGCGCCACCAATCGCCTGAATGCCCGCGAGCTCCATCACTCGCCTTCTCATAGATCGCCTGCGCGCCAACGATCACCCGCGCCAGCGCGATTCCCATCGGGAGGCATAACGCGAGCCTACAGGAACGAAAACTGCTGGGTCATCATCCTCGCCCCCCACCCCCACAAGCGCAGACCAGCGCGCTCGCAGGAGGGAGGGAAGTCTCCAGATAGGTCCAGGAACCAACCTTCTTCTTCCCTTTCCTTTCAGGTAGGCCCAATTATCGTTTCTACTCCGAAGGATCGCCCGATCCCCTTCCTTTCAGAGAGAGTCTCTGACAGCGCAAGCAGCCATGGTTCAGGTCCCTCATCAGAGCTGTCGTGCAGCCTGTCAAACCTGCCTTCGCTGAAATGGGTCTCAAATCAATGGCGGCTCCGACCCCACTGAAGAGGAAGAGAGGAGTAGAAGTCGTGGTTACTTCAGTCCAAGGGTCATGCTGGCTCCTCGGACATCCTTGAGGGTCCATTTCGACCGCCGACATATATGTACCACAAGGGCGGTCAGGTAATCGAGGACACTTCCGCATAATAGAGGCCAACTTCCAAGCACACTGAAAAGAAAAAGCAAAACAAGATCAAAGGCCGTCAATAAGCAAGGGTGGGAGCAGACACGTCTGTTCATCACCCGAGCCAAAAGCAAAGAGAGCTAGTCACAGGTGTGCGAGGGGGGAGGGGTAGCTAGCTACCCCTCCCTACGCCCTCGCTAACTAGCGAGGGGGTAGTAAAAAACCCTTGTTAAAATTCTAATGGCTCGTCATTTCAGCTACGCCGAAAGTAATACCCATATTAAATAGCTAAGGTTTGTATGGTTAGGAAAAATACAAATTATCTACGAATTTGTCATATTACATAGTTTGAGCTACCTTCAGATGGAGTGCTCCATGATTTTCAGTGTCTTACGCTGCAGTAAAGTCGACAAAGACTGTACTGTTAATTTGCTTCTTTTCAAACCCGTCCTCGACACAGTGTCAAATTTAATACCAGATTGCAGAAGGATCAACCTGGTCTAAAGCAAGCTTGGTGTGTCTACAGTTCTTCAACAGTTGGCTAGATACGAGCCAAGATCTTTCATTTGTATAATTTGTACAGGATATAGAGTAAGGATCTTGGTCGATAGCTTTAGAGGGATAATGGTCTTTCTTCACTGGTTTCAGGAGGGCCACTACTCTTGATCTTCTCCTAATCTTTACGATTTTGTAGGTTGTTTCTCAGGAATTGAAAAGCAACAGGAGCCGTGCTTTCAAAGGCAGCACCAAAATTAAGGCCAATCACAAGAACTTCCTGACCACATCTGGGGTTTTGTTTTGTCCCCAAAATGCAAGATCCTTTCTATTATTATGACATCTTGGATGTCTGTCTTCCCAGATTTTGTGTTTCATGGCCGTATTTAGTTCTTCTAAGATGAACAGTTTGAAGTTGTTGTCACTGCCTTACATGATACAGTCCATGTTCTCTCATTTTCTTAGGTAACCCCGCTCTTTGTAGTGTGGTTTGTTATTCAGTAATTGCTGCGCTACCTGGTTGGAGGGTACGGCAACTAATCTAAGATGGAGCTTCTTATCTGAGTTCAGTTTATCGATGGTTGTCCTGTATTTTTTGGTGTTATGGTTCAGGTCTATGAAAGTTATGACGTGCAAGGGTCGATGGTTGTCCTGTATTTTTTGGTGTTATGGTTCAGGTCTATGAAAGTTATGACGTGCAAGGGTCGATGGTTGTCCTGTATTTTTTGGTGTTATGGTTCAGGTCTATGAAAGTTATGACGTGCAAGGGTTATTTGTTTTCGTTGCCGTTCCACGGTGCTTTCAGGAATGGGATCTTTTTATATGCCCGGAGGTATTTCTTGTACTGCTCTTTTGATTGTTTGTCGAGTCCCTGCGATGTAGCTCTTCCTGCGGTCTCTAGGGATGTGTTTCTTTGAAAGTGTTCAGGAGTTGAGAGAACTTTCTTCCATTTGGAGATTGTACTGCACTTGCTAAATTGTCACTGGTAGAACCGATTCCTTCCTGATTGGCTTGCAGCATCAGGCAGTGACATATATTTATCTCCTGCTTGATGTGGCCTAAACTCCAGAGCCAGAGCTTAGGCCTGGTTGAAAGATCGAGGTTTTTTTCCCTTATGGCACTTGCTGGCAACGTAAGATTGGTTTTGTTAAGAAACGGGATTCAACATCCCAGCCTGCCTGTCTGCCTCCAACAGAGGATCTATCACAATAGAAGACATCACTTCAATCTTCTAGCTAGTTGTGACACACTATTGTCGGCAACAAACAGCTATTGGTGGAAAATGCCAGTCGATACTCCGTATGTAGTCCAGCCTGTCTGCTGTAAAAACATCCTTATTTACTTTCAACATATAGGACACACTTGTAGTTGTATACAAAATAATAAAAAAAGTTTTTCTGCCTATTTATCATAAGACATGTCATAAAAGCAAAAGAATAAAACCTAATTCTTTTTTCTGTTTGTTTATTGTATAAATACCCAATACAATATCATTAACTAGAAATCCTTTGTTACTGAATACTCAATTACTGTATGAGAAAATAAAATACTTGTTTAGCATATATAAACCAACATAATAAAATGTAAAGCAACCATCAAGGCAAGACAGAAACATGGATCTGTGCGAATTATGCAATTTGTTGTCTGCTATAAATGTAAAATGCAGTAAGCTGCTGAAAACAATGTACAGTAAATGCTGCTTCTGGTGGAAGTGTAACAACAGACTCTACACAGGACATAGAAGGAAATATTTAAAGTACAAAAATTAGAATATTTGTAATTACATCAAAAATTCCTAAAAGAGATGAGTTTTTACTGATAAAATGTAATCCCATTTTCCAGCTGGTAGTTCCAGCCATACAGTCGGACATAAACTGCACTATACTGTCTAGAATCTGCTAATGAAAGTACAGTATACACAAATGGGCAAAATTTCCTGGCAAACTATGAGGCTCTGGCTGAGCTGTTCTGATACATGCCATTGGAGCTGTCTGGAATGGATATGTCGTGCAATGATTGTTGGGCTGACGAGAGACACCATCAGCGCAGCAGGAAAAATGGCCTTGAAACCTGATTCCTTAATTAGAGCATTAACACAACACAGGAGGATATTCCAAAAGCTTGACAAGTTGCAGAACACTGAACGACACATACAAACAACCTCCTGTTGCTGCTGCCCAGTGTCCTGCTGTTATCTCAGCCACACAAGACGACACTTTATTTCAATGAAAAAAAAATTAAATAAAGTCCCTTGTTTACACCTACCTCTGAAGTGGAGTGTGCATTACCTAAACTACTCCTGGAATGTGTAACAGCTGAAAGTGAGCTGTTCAGATCTGCCATGACTCTTAAGGCTTTACAACAGTCTGTGATTTTCATGTCAACAGTACTACTCTAAAATTTATGCAACAGTTAAGTCTTTAACAAATATTAAAGATGAAGAATGTAAGTAGGCTTAGGTAATCCCTAGGAGTCATTACAGCCTGATTTCCCCTTATTTTTAATTTTCTCTTATGTTTTTGTTATACAGGGTAAAGGGTGCCCTAATTCAGGAAGGGAGAGGGAGGTTATTACTGGGATCACATTGCATGAGAAATGTCGCTTCTGATAAATAACAGCATTAAAGATGGTAATAAAATAGAGTAGCAATAATGATAATTAACATAACAGTAATAAACACTTAAAAAAAAATTATACAATATATTGCACATGCAACTGAACTCTTCAAAATAAAAAAAATAAAAAGCCTATGATATATAGATCTTTCATGTAATGTCAAGTATACTGTTCAATTCAATAAATATAAAAAAATTACCACAAGCACACAAAAAATCATATTTGTAATAATAGCTAATGCTATTCATACAAGATATATTACACAAGCACAAAAGAGCACAGTAGCTCAAAATCAGTCGGCCCGTGCGATTAAAAAAGGTTCAATTACAAAACCTAAATGACCGTGTATTATACAAAGCAAATTTTCTTTCTGGAAAGGTTTTCAAGGAACTAGTTGTCTATAGCTGCTGTTTCCTACCAGGGAGAATTTTTTTGGATACCTGGAAGAAATTAGGGAGGTAGAAAGGTATTTGTGAAGGTCTTGTCGTCAAAAGTGTAACAGTGACCTCTGACAAAAGCATCAGACTCCTAGGACCGGCAGGAGGCAAGGCAATACATAATCTAACCAATAAACCTATTTACTAAGTAGTAGGACCGAAACTGGTGGTTGATGTAGCAAGAGGGGTTCACACTGTATCATCAGTCAGTCAAGCTAAGCCACAGCATCACATAAATAGAGTCCTCTCTTACCTCCATTCATTCATAGTTTCCTGGCACAAGTATTAAGCACTTTAACACTTTAAGTATTCTCTAATCAATTTGTGCTGATAACAATACACCTGGTCCAATACAAAACTACAACGATAGACGATGACACTTCAAGCCCCTCCTCCTCCCATCCTTACCCACATATTTTGAAATGTGGTTGCAGTTTGGTACTAAGAAACACTCGTAGCAGTACATATTGCAGTATATAAACACATTGGTCACTTTGGATTGTCTAGTATGAAATGGTAAAAAATGAACTGTCTTTCTATGCAGAGCAGAAATAGGCCTTTACTGCTCCAGGCATTCATCAGCATTTACAATATCACCTGGATATACATATATATATATATATATTTATATATATAAACTCTCAAAGAGTAATGATTGATATAATGTCTTTACAAGTTATTAAAGTAATAAAAGGTTCTTGGCACCATTTGTGTGCATTTATAAAATATAGGGATCCTTATCAAATTGAGCTTTGCCTTCTCCCTAATAATGTATACGTAAGAAAAACAGAACTTATTTTTCACTAACTAGTGTTCACATAACATGCACAACGAGTGTCAACATCAATATAACAGACAAAACATCAGTACCGTATGCAGACTTAATTATTCACTTATATAACATAGTGAAAAGAATCAATATACTATACAGTATTTCTGATTTAAGCCATTTGTTCTCCCATCTCGATAATCACAATGAATTTCAAGTAGCCTCCATATGGATTTACATTTCTTCACTGCTTTCAAGAGAGGGACAGAGAGAGCACAGCAGGACAAAATATGGAAGAGCAACACCAGATGCCTCCTTGATCCTCTCCCAAGAGATTGGAATGAGCAACAGGGATGAGGAATAAGCTTTACTCCTTGCCAGTTTCAAACCCATGAATCGCCTGCTTGACCTTCCCCATTGTCTAAAATCACTCCATTATTGTTAGTATTGTTGTTGTTGTTGTTATGGGAGCTGCTGTTGAAATTTGGGGTTGCAGTGGGGGAGCCAGAATAAACTGGTCCGCCCCAGTCATCCGCTCCCAATGTTCCATACTGTGGACCCATGCCATCATACTGCCTGTTGCGCTTCTTGTCTCTATTCACCTTGGCATAAACAGGTTCACCTGGTTTACCCTAAAGAGAAAAAGGACAGGCTTTACATACACATTAATCAATTTAAAGTTATCAAAATGTATATCAAACTTATCTTCATTATACACTTAGGAAATTATATTAAAATGAAAAATAAAATATAAAAAGTTAGAGCTGAATTGTAAACGTAACTTAAAAACAATAGTATTAGGCAGAAAATTTATCTAGATCTATATAAACAACTGCAAGACTACTCTACTAAAAGACAGGCAATGGCAAGTTGCTATAGTGGTAAACAAAAAAAATTAATATACAGGTACAGTATAGTTAATTACAGTGATTAAAAATATAGGTTGTAGGATAGCTGATTTACGCAATAGAGCAGAGGCCATACTGAATACAGAAATAAAAATATTAATATATGCAACATAAAAGCAGACAGCCTTAATGAAGGAAGAAAAAACTGAAAGAAAGAGCAACAAGTAGAAGCTAACCAACAGACCATTCAACTAACCAACCAATACATGAGCGCTGGGTTAGTGCTGAGGTACTCCAATACCCTATGGAGGAAGAGAGAGAATATTTGGGTTAAGCAAATACACCGGATGGTGTATCACGAACGTCAAGCAAATTACAGTGCACTCAAGCCTTACCCATTTAAGGAGTCCATTATTATCATCACTTTTAACTATTTATACTGATACATTTATTAAACTGTATTTTCAAGTACACATTAATTACCATAAGAGTTCATTCTCCTTAGAAATCTTTGACAGGGAATGCTTCTATAATGCAAAATATTTCTTATATGAAGACATATAAAATACTAACTGAAATCTATATAAATTTTTATATAAAGCTATGTTGTAATTTACAATTTATTCCTAATATCAGCAGTTTACAATGATCATTTTCTTTACCACTTATACCAAAGCAAAGCACTATTGCTCCTTTTAAAATCAATTCCCAAGAAAGTTCACAATAACGAAAAAGCTTTCACTAAAAGCATGTGTTTTACTAGAAACTCTGATCTAGACTTCCCCATCTTCACTACCCTGTGAATCATCTGAGCTACTTTTTCACAATTAACTCACTGTTATTATATCATGAAAGGCATCTACACTTTGTCATCATGTGCACCAATTAAATTATTTATACTAGGCATGTACACAGCCTATGAAACAAACAGATTCTCAAATATTGAATTTATGTATATGCAGCTAATACTCATACATAATTTGACAGCCCTTTCAATTTGATAAAACTTCCTTTCTATCCTGGCCTAGAGTACCGAAGGGCCTGGGTTTCCTTTTTACCTTGTACAAACATTCTTCTGTTTACCAGAAATTTCTTTATCCAGATCTAAAAAGTAAAATATCTAACTAATGGTGGCCTTATCCTGACCTTCAAGTGCATGACAATATAGAATGATGAAAATCTTTATTAAAGATATACAATATACAAGCGCAATTAATTAATGCAATCTAAAGATTTCTAGGCCAGACTATCCGTTAGTCTGGTAGTATTTTAGAATGATTTCCCCAAGTCTTTTGTAGAAGAGAATAAGCTGATAGCAGTCACATTGTTTTTCAACAAGATACTTCATTACTTGTACCTCCTAGTTTTTCTTTAGATATACCAGTACGAGGAAGACAACTCGTGGTTAAAAAAAAAAAAAAAAAAAAAAAAAAAAAAAAAAAAAGTTTCTCTGTTGAGCAAGGTGACAAAAGGCTTGTTTCATAGTTCATTTATGATTGATCTATTTTAATATATTTTATCATTCTTTTTTATATTTCATGCACAGTTTAATGGCTATTTCTTTATATCCTTTCCAAACTGGGCTACATTCCCTATTGGAGCCCGTGGGCTTGTAGCATTGTGTTTTTCCAAATAGGATTGTAGCTTGTGTAGACATGATAATACGGTAAAAGACATTTCACCCGCTATGTCCAATTGTACAACCCTTAGACCCATTTCAAGCTAAGAGAACCTTACAAGGGTTGTAATGCTCCAATAAGTTTATCAGTTGATTTAATGCTCTATTTACCTTTCGTTAAAAGTAGCAGGTTACTGTGATTCTATATAACCACTTGAAAGAAGAGCTATAATTGATTAAATAATAATGTAGATGCAACTTCCCTTGCTTTGTCTAGATTCCGACATCTAAATTTTTTTCCAGTTTACAGTAAATTGAGTACAGTACTCAGTTTTTACATTCTAAATGAAACTTATACTAACTCTGATTCATGTTTAACTGAAAGTTAGATTTCACCATGATTTTTCTTACTATTTCACCATGATTTATCTTATATGTTTGCTCTTCATTTCTCTAACTCAGCAAAACTATTGAATGTCTGCATAAAATTTTCTCAACCAAATTCTTTTCACAAGAGCCAGACATTTACATTTTCGTCTTTTAAAATTATTCTAGGCACATTGTGGTTTCAAGAAGAGAAGGGAAGTCGGCAAATTCTTAACTTATCCAAAATGCATTAAGTTTTGTAACTAAGCAAGTTATAAAAATACTTGAATCTCTAACCCCAAATATAAAAGTAAATTCTATAATTACAGTCTGAAAAGTTTTTAAAATACAGTTTTTACATGAAATTTCCTGATGCAATTTACATAGAGGAAAGCCTGAGTTTCTAAAAAGCATGCAAAAATTTTCAAAGTCAATACTTGACGAGAAAATCCAGAGTGGTTCAATACTTTGTTTTACAATACAGTATATGAAATGAAAAAATAAAGCACCAAACTACATAGCAAATATAAATACAGTACTACTGTATACTAATCAATTAGCTAATGATTCTCTTGTAAACTAGCTGATATGTAACTAAGTCAATGGCTAAGAAAATATTTTGCCTTTACAGTATTTATAACTGTTTTAGATTGCCATTAATTTTGAAAAAAAAAAATCAACCATCTTTAATCATCAAAATTCAGAAAGTTTCTCGAATAAAATATAACTACATAAATTTCAATATATTCCTTTTAAAATTTAAGGAAATTCAATTTGACAAAACTGTACATAGAAATAATAGCAATGTCACAATAACTCCCAGTATATAACATATTTTCTGAATTTCTTTATTTTTATTTGCACATTGAAAAGCATCCTAATTGTAATTCATTATATCTTAAATCCCTAGATTAGCAACCATGTAATGAATAAGAAACAAAACTCAAATGTACACACCAAGTATTATCACAACAATTAAAACTAAGAATCGCTTCTTCTTATAAAAAATTTAATCAGATATAATTTCTCAAGGCATCATAGTAAAACTAGCTTTCAAATTTAAAGACCTATCAGGCTTGATTGACAATAATTTGGGCCAAGTCATTCTCTGATGTGAAAAGGCACAAAAGGACAAAGTTTGGAAATTTTTGTAATAAATTCCCTATATCTTATGCAATTAATTTACATCTGAGTAATATAGATATGCATAAAAAAGTATTTTACCCAGATATACAAACACTTGTGTTGAATAGAAACTGAATGAGGTCACAAATGAAGTCTTTGAAATCTAGTAAATGCAACTACAAACATGTTATACAATAAAGTAATTGAAAATTTACTTAAGAAAGATGCTGAGAGTTATTTTGACATTACAACAACAATAGTGATTATACAGTACTACCAAAACAAATACACCGTACAGTAATACTTTTAAAGTGCAATATAAGAGTGACCTCTGACTGCTAACATGCTCTCTTGTGCCAAGAATTTTTTCTGTTTACTGATGTTACCCCATTCTAAAATTAAAAGTACTTACAATGCTCATCATCCTCACAAAACCAAAATTTGGTCCTTAGGAGACAACTCCACGAGACTCCTGCAGTGCACAATGACAGGAGTCCTTGTAACATATCCTTCCAAACTTAAAATAAACACAATAAAGAGTGAGTGCACCAGCTGGGGTCATGCAACAGTGCAGGCAACAATGTTAGTCACAGAGAGCATGCAATGCATCTGGATGGGATCAGCACCATCCGTCATGCACCACACACCAACACAATATTATTAATAACAGTGATGGAAGTGTCTTTTCAAGTGTGTATAAGGTAAGCCCTAACCTTAGTGCAGTTATTAGCCAGTAATGGATATTAATCTATTCATACAATGCTTTGAATATTAGGGATTTAAAAATACTGAATTCAATTGGCATACTCCTGAGTCTGTCAAGGTGAAACCTCCATTATACTTCTAGAATAAAACCGGTGGGTACCCTTCATCACAATATCACTACAGCAAGGGTCACTTAGTTTTCTTGGAGATTTTTATCCTTTGGCAACAAAAAAGACATCACCATAAAACTTAACAAGGATAATAATCATGCAATGTGGAATACAGTATACCAATAAAATGTATGTCTACCGATAAAGATGAGAAGATCTTTAACTGCAGAAAATTAATTCAAATTGAACTTTACAGTGCATATTCTTTCATACTACTATGCATTACAAAGATCAGTTTGGAAACAATGAAAAATACAATCAAATCTACAGGGAATCACACAGACCATGAACACCAAATGGAGAAATGTATTCACATTTTATATCTACATTAAGCTGTTACCCAGATCAGGATGTGGCTCAAAGGAAAACAAACAAGTCATTGCAACATTCATGTCTTTAATTGCTAAATTGTAGATGAACTCTCACTGTTGCAAACCTTGTACAAAATTAATAATTCCATACACCTACATAGAAAGCTCATCAGGAAGACATTACAATCTTCAACACTGCTCCATTTACACCTATCTTACATAAATTCTTGTGCTTCCATCTTTCATGTCAACTATCCAACCCTTTCAACTCTTCCTCTTCTACTCACAAGGACTTTTTAAGTTACTCTCTTCCCCAACCTTGTCTTCCATTCTTCCTGCATGACTGAACCACCTCAAAATACTTTTATCCATCCTTACACTTCTGCTAAACATTTTACATCTGTACTTTACATAGCTTTCCGTTTGTTATATGAATTTTTCTCTTTCACTCATTATATAACTCCAATATACCTGCATAAATCAACCCTTTTTCCATTCTTCTACCATAACCATTAACATTCACTGCTACAATCAAACTACTTTTTCAGCTTACAGTATATCAATGCGTAAACATTCACGACTGATATTTCCTCAATATTTTACACCAACATTCAAATTCCTTTCCCCAACTTCTCACATCATGAAGTAAATTTTTCCTTAATTATTTGTATAATTTTTAAAGGACATGGATACTATACACAAATTTGTGATAGCTTTAATGGTTCTATCCTTAACTTATATTTTATATCCATAACCTTTTTCGTAGTAAATAAATTTTATATCCAGTCTCTTTTGGGTAAATACATTCTTCCCATAGCAATACAGCTTTAGTTTTCTAGTCCTTATGCTCTCTCAGTGTAACCGGCTTTACCTTTTTTCACCCTTTCACACACTGTACTTGAATATTTTATACTGGTTGTTTTCGCATACATTTGACAAATATCTATCTCATTCTATTCTCTTGACTATTCTTTCACAAGTTTTCTTTTCTGCTACCCATGTTGAATACATACAGCAACATTCCCAAAGAGATTAAATTTTTACCTTTATAGCTAGCATTCTAAAACAGTGACCATCCCACACACGTCATCATAATTAACAAAGTTTTCTTGGCCTTAATTCTTACTAATACTTTTCTAACACCACATTGACCTACCCATTGTTAACAGAAAGGCATGCAAAACCAAGTACCAAGTGCATACACCTATATGTTTTTTAACACCATACTAATTAGTATTGTAAGCCAATTAAATTATCCATCCATAAAAAGTCGTTACAGTAATTTTTTAATAGATCTACTGTATTCTTAACATTGAAAATAACTACAGTAGCTTCAAGCAATATAATCCATAAAACTGCTATTTTCTCATATAATTCTTTGTTTGAAACAGCTGAGCTTTTCATTGTAACATGTTAATACTTTGGTATTTATATAAAAAACTAGACAATTACGATATTATTCCCAGCATATCGTGATATTCTAAACATTTAATTTTAAAAGGACTAATGTGAATCACAAAAACAACAAAGAGGATTGGAACTCTAAATTTGCTAATGATCAGGGCTTACCTATACAGTATATATATCCAGTGACCATAGTAAAATCAGTTGTTTTTTCTGAACTATATCATAACACAAGGCTTCATCTTGTGACACTTGAATACTTGTCAAGTTCGAAACTTTTAATATAAATATTGTTTTATCAGTTCCACAACGATAACCTTTTATCTTTGTCAAAAGGCTCACGATAAGATTTACTGATGAGCGTAATTCAAATTAATTTTAACAATGCTGTGTTAAGTTCATCACAGTACTAAAATATAACAAAACTGAGTTACAATGACATGGAGAGAGGTATTAGTGAAAAGTGTTTACAAACGTACAGTGTTGGTGCGGGTGTGTAAGAGGTCACCTACCTGCACAGGAGGATACAGTCTTACCCCGCCTGCTGGAGGAACAATCCCTCCGTCACCACCATAGCCCATATCTGACATTGGCAACTGCTCCCGCTGTTCAAAAAAATAAATTTACATTTAATATAAAAGTTGTAGCATTCGATGACATATATCTACGAAAGTTGTTAACGCGATTATATATATAGAGCATACTGTAATATATTTAAGTTAAAAATTCAAAGGTCTGAACTCTAATTTTCCAAAATTAAAGACACACCTTTTTAAGAATTCAATTGTAATGCAGGGCCTTAAGACCCTTCCCCCTAAAAAACCAACCAACCTGTTGATGGGCCTTTCCTTGCCCTCGCTGAATAGTTCTATCTTCGTATCTTGTACCTCCCTGAGAAGCCATAGGTCTATTTAAAGTATTATTAGCTGTAGGAGAATTGGCACCACCTCCTGCAGCATTTCGCGCCGCTACACTTTTACTTACAAAATCTTGTTCTTTCCATCCAGCTTTCTTGTATACTTCTCTTAATTCTTGATGACCCCACATTGAGAAAAGCACCTATAAGTAAAATAAAACCATTTGATTTTCATCTTCCTATTTTGTGTAGTATTAATATCACTACTGCTTTTAGCTACAGAAAAACAAATGTCACCACAGGAAAAAAAATTAATTTTTGCACAACCATACTCCCAGAGAGTTTATTTTTTACATCAACTTAAAGGGGAGCGACTACCCCATTGAAATACTGTTATATTTTGGGGTTATTTGAAACTTATTCTACTTTTTAGTTTCTCAACCAATTTTCATTATTCAAAAACCATTTTGAAAATAATTTTATTAACCAACTTTTTATAGAACAGATGCTAATAAGCTCAAGGGCTCCAACAAGGAAAATTACCCAGTGAGAAAATAAAATAAGGAAATAAATAATCTGTATGAGAAGTAATGAATAAAGAATATAAAATATCAGTATAAGCATTAGAATACTATTTAGATCTGCACTCTCTTTCTGCTGTATTAATACCAATTTAAATTACATTAGTGAAATTTTGAGAGAACAAAACTAACTCACCTGTGAGGCAAACTTAACAACCCTAACTGAATACCGTCCTCGTAACCGTGTCATATTCACCAGTCTTTCGACACCTCCGAAATCTAGTAGTGACCGAGAAAATTCGGCATTTTTCTTGATAACTTCATTTAACGTTGCTAAAACAGCTGCAATAGTTTCATCACTAGTTCCAGTATCATGGGTGTTTCCTGAAGGCAACTTTTGAACCAATTCCCTCATGGCATATTTACCTAAAGGAGTGAAAAAAATATGAAATGCACGTATGTTGATCCCTAAAATAGAGTAAGATCATATGATGGTCAAACATCAGAAAAAATGTCTTTGTAATTCCAACAACCAAAGTAGTTCCAGTTAGTATGTATTTCATACAGGTATGTCAAGAGAAATTCTCATTTAAATTCACCAGCTTAGTGAAAAAGATTAAAAATTAGAATTTTAATAATTAAATTCATCATTTCTATACACTACTCACCTGATGTTCATATTGCTGCTTCACCAGAAGCTCAGTATATTGACGTTTATATGTAAAATTTAATAAAAAGATTCCCCTTTTCTTTCCTTTCATTAGATATATGCCTTTAGGAAAGTACCTGTAATGCGATACTTTAGTGGTGAGTGGCATGAAGCAAAGCATTATATCTCTGTTCTTTAGATTAGAAGTGGAGAGTCTACTCCCTATTCCTTGACATCATAAATCAGTACAGAGGAGGTTGGGTATGTATATGAACATCAGGTGAGTATAGATGAAATATAGAAAAAATTTATTATTAAAATTCAGTTTATGATTGTACCCTGATGTTAATATTCATTACTGCACTCTGATAGAGGTGGGATGCCAGTGAAGCAAAGAGGTAGGTAAAGACTCCTGGCTACCAACTTTATCATCTACCTTATAATCTAAATGCCTAAAAGCACGACTGGGAATTCAAGGGTTTGGCAGCAGAAGGATCTAAAGTAATTCAAGAAATCTTCTGCACAGCAAAACACAGTGAATATTCAGACCACTAAACCCGACAATGAAGTCTGGTTAGGATAAGCAACCAGGCAGGCAAGTCAAACTTATCGCCTACAAGCAAAGATTAACGGAACTAAGATTAACAAGAAAAGTAAAAAGCTACTAATGCTCATCACGAACAAAACTTGCCTGGTTGAGTGTGTACTGGCGAGTCATATTGTCATTAACTCCGCTATAAACAACTAGCCTAGTATTCTCTAGAATTTTCCTCACAACAGTTAATTATAACAGGTATATCCCTGTGCTGAAAAGCTATCAAATCCAGAGGAAGACAACTTAAAATGTCAGAAAACTCATCATAATCTGGAAGGGGATGTATTTGACAATCACCAATGTGACAGAAACACTGAAGTTTAACAAAGACCATGAAACTTTTCTACTTTACTAGAGACGTGTGTAATGAAAGGAAAGAAAAGGGAAAAATTTTGATAAAATTTTAGGGGTAAACATCGATGGACCAAGCTCCTGGAGAAAAGTGATATGAACATCAAGGAAGGTTCATACCAATTTCAAAATGATGAGATTAATGAAGAAAAAATACTTCTCTAACTTAGGTCAACATTACTACATAATACAGGCAATCAGTATGTGGTAACAACTGTTTGAAGAGCAGTACTTTACATCAAAATTTTATCCCCACCCTACAAGAATAATTTGTTACTAGAAAAGATATCAAGTTGCATACAAGAAGCTTCAAACTAGTGTTCTTTTGGCATCAATAATGCGATTTAGTGTAAACTCGTCCTTTAATTGCCATATGCACCTAACTTGTTTACCTTGTTCAAAAGTAAAGGGTTTATTTAAATCTCTGTCAAATTATTATTTCATCCACTTTGGAAGCACTTATATAATCACTGTTACAATATTTCTTCCCTTTTCCTGTGGAATAGTCTAGGCCAAAGTATGGTCTTCATTTAAGAGAGAATATGTAGTTGGTGGCATTTCACACGACTTGGCTTTTATGCTACCCTCTTCTGCTACATTTTCAAATTGCTTTCTCCTTAATCATATTTGAATCTGTTCCCTTATAGCAGCTCCTAAAATCTTTTTCCTGTCTGTATGCATAAAAAGTTAGCAAAAGGAGTGCAATGTCTAACAAATGCATAATATCTTCATTTTGTTCACCTTGATATATACAAGTAATTATGAAGAAGCAGTGATACCTCATGCTCCATCTTTGCTCTAGGAGTGCACCAAATTTATTAAGATGTAGAAGTGATGATGCTTACAGCTTCAAAAACTATTTAAAAGCTTTAATATCAAAAGATAGTTGCAGAGACTAAAGGTCGGTATGGTAGTGTTAAGTAAACAGAACTACAATGGTAAGTTTACAGTATCAAATATAATATCTTATTCAATATAATGTGCAGACCTAATGCATTACTTGAACCTAGCATCAAAATGAGATTCCACTACGATCTCTCAGTTGTCGAGTTTATCAAAATAGGAAACAATGTTCACACTTACCTATAAGCTCTTTATTTCTCTGGTCTATGGCTAAGTTACGAAGGGCTGTGGCCACTGCACAAACGACACGGTCCACTTCCATTCTTAGTAATTCTACTAAAATAGGTAATCCCTTTTCTTTTCTGACTGAAGCTCTTACATCTATACTAGGCTGCCAATAACAGGCAGCTAAATTTTGGAGAGCTCCAGCAGCTGCTTCTAGCGTTTCAGGGTTACTGCAGTCAGAGAGCAAGGATAGATATGGTCCTACAACCTGTAATAATTGATAAGTCATTTACCTAACAAAGCAGTACAAATAAGAATAGAATATTAAACATTTATCAATTTTAAACTGTGTTGACTAATAATAAATATTAACAGACCTAGTTAAATAGGTTTATTTCCATACATGTAAATCTTGAGCTAATGCCTGACTTAATGCTGAAATAACACACAATATCAAATTGTTACTATATAAATAAAAAATTGGGGAACTTACCACCTCTGGCTGCCATAATAATTCCATGCCCCTTAGAGGTTCTGTGCGTGGCCCAGTTGAACGCTGACCAGTGGTAGTCTCCTTAAGAGCTCCTCCAACAGGATCTTTCTTCTTTCTACTTCCTCCAAAGCATCCTAAGTTATCACCTATTGAGGGTGCAACAGACATCCAATGAAGAGCATTGCTCACAGCAAGGTATGAATTTTGTTAAAAACACATGCTTTCTTTCATAGCTGTTTGATTAAGCAGCACATGCAAGACATTTCTTTCAATGGGTCATGCTCTATAATGTCTAGAAAAATAATTAAAGCTAGCCATCCATTAACCCCAAATATTATATAGCCTTTAATTAAAGACATTACAACAATAAGGTAAAAGAACATTGAAAAACAATCCAGAAACATTGTAAAATGTTTTCCTATCGAGAATTTTGAAATGTTATGAAATCTAGTGTAGATTGATTAAAATTTGTGTAAGCTTATTCAATTCATATAATGTTACCTCCTTCAATCTGATAGTGTAAAATTTAAACAATACTTCATAAAGACTAGAAATTGAACAATCCTGTAGCAATAAGATATAGGTCATACTTACATTTTCCCAAAAATTACCATTAATAAGCTATTAAATCTAAAAAAAAAAAAAAAAAAAAAAAAAAATCACTTGCAAACTGACAAATCCAAAAATAGTTTTGATGTGGACTTTAGATTATTAATTGACGTTTACAATATTAAAAATAAATTGAAATACCAATGAAATTGAGTTAATACACAATGCCATTTTAAACTTATAACAGTACTTAGTCTATTTAAGTACATAATGAAAATATTTTCCCAGAAATATTAATGCAGTGTACTGTTATGTCAAATAAAAAATATACAATACAGTATTTAAATAAAGTACACCAACTCTCTTCTTAATGTAACAATATTCAGCAGGGCATAATAAATATACTCTCTTCCTTCATGGGAAATTATTTGTGGCAACCACATCATATACTCCCTTCAAAATTTAATAAGATGCTTACAATAAAAAATTGAATTTGCCTAACAGTATAAATAGTAAATAAAAGCAGTGCAAGCAATGCATTGCACAACATATTGCACTATAATTTATAATAAACTGACTATCAAAATTTCCAAACCTAGAATTGTTTATCTCAATGGTATCTGTTAAAAGGGACTTCAAAATGTTTTAAAAACCTCTTTCAATAAGCTCTAAAGAAAATTTTCCAATACTGTATTCAGAAAAACAATCAATATCTAACAAATCTAATACTACATTTTATTTCAATGAAAAATACTCTCTCATAGCCCTTAATGAACATTTAGATATTACTACATTCAGAAAATGACCTCTAATATATCTATAATAGCAGGACTAGTTATTATTCACAACACTTGAAAACACTTGCATTACTGCAGCTTGAATGACAACATTAATATTAGAACAATAAACATAAGGACCACTGTGAAATAGCCAGTTGTTAGGAATATGAATTCACTTTGGAAAGAAGAAATTTGTAAGGTGGTAACGTAAGAAAGTTTGTAAGAAAAAGGTTTCTACAGTGACAGGCTAAAGCCCTGGACAGTTGAACGAGATGGGAAAAAGGGATGAAAAACAAAATAGATGTAGACAACATCTAATCAGGGGAGTGGATATCATCATTAGGGGAAGGTACCACTGGAGACAACAACAATTCTAGAGTATAAGCCGTTACCATCAAACGATTTTACGTCACGGTGAACTAAAAACCTTGGAGTAGTGTCCAAATTAAAATAGATCAACTACACGGCTCAGCCACCTTCCTACCTACTGTTTTTACAATAATTGGTATTTTTACCAACATGCCTTACAAATGAGGTAATCCCAGAAACTAAACAAAGTAATTATGCATTCTCATGCAGAATAGAAATATGCCATTTTTATATCCAAACTATAAAAAAAATATTAAGGATTTAAAAAAAAAAAATCCCAAATAAAATAAGGCTTCAGACAAAATACAAGACAACATTCACTGTCACATTCAGAAAGGCCATTCAGTGCCCAGGGACTTTTAAATCTTTTTTTTATTAGCTTCTGTAGGTTTTTTTTCACATCACTAACAAGCAATGCACAACCAGCTAACATCAACCACTCTCCTATTGACCCCTTTTCTTAACACAAAAACTTGTACTTTTGCCTTTTTGTCTCTTAATGTTGCTCATTAGCCCATTCATTCAATTTTAAACAACCAAGACAACGTGGAAAAAATGTACTGATTAGAAAAAACACATTATTTCTAGATTTATTTCTTATTTTTATTTTCCTCGTTTAGGTTATATTTGTACAATGTTGTATTTACATTGAAAATTTTTTGTACTGTTTAATTTGTTTATCTCCAGTCCATCACTCAAAATTCTTTTCTTTATTACAGAATGATGGCGCCCTGCACCCAACAGGAATCATATGCTAAAATCTTACAAGATGGTGAAGATTGTCCAAAAAAGGTTTACTGGGAAAAATTATCTGAATTAAAAAAGAAAAAGATAGAATCTTGCCAATGGCAGGGCACTGTAGAGAAGTTTGAAAGTGCTAAGTTTGACCTCACTGATAGTGTTGACTACTCTTATTACCACATATGGTTATACAATCTCTGGTGGTGATTACTGAATATTGAACAGGGCAAGCAAATGACAGGAAAAGAAGAAAGGGAATCATCTGTGTTGGGTAAAACACTTATTCAAGTCTAAATCTACTAGACAATGGAACTTGAAGTCATGACCCTGCTCCAGAAGGTAAACTCCATAATAAGAAGCTGACCAAGTGTCAAAATATCCTTGGAAATTGGCCTTAGTTGCACTTTTAACACGTGAAGGGGGACAAGTAAAGATTTCAAGGTTGTGATTAGGCGATGGAAGTGGTGTGTTGAGATTTCAAACTTGAGATCAGATGTTTTGGAGTTTTTTACGGTGGGGGATTCTTAGGACATTAGTGCAGTGGACACTTCGGAAGAAAAATTTAGGTAACTAAGTTTCCTGTCAAATAACATTGGAATTTAGCCCAAATATATACCCTTATGTTAGTCTTTATTATACTTATATATATGTAGGTTAAATATTTAGAGGATTGATTCCTAAGAGGCTCTGCATGGAGATATTTATATCTCTTCTCCTGGTTTTGAAGACCTGTATTTTCTCATTGTATTTTGTGTGTGTGTGTGTGTGTGTAAACAGTAAGTGTTTCTTTCCCCCGCATAATCTGTCCCTCCCTCAGCCACCAATTTAGAGATTGTCTTATATGCTTGTAATGTCATTTAACTTTACTTAAGATTGAAGAGATCTTACCTAAAGACAATAGAGCTATTTATTATGGATTACCGATTTTTCCCAGAATTAAATCAACAGTCATACTACCTGTTTATTCAGCAAACTCAAGGCAAGAAAAGATAATAAGGAAATTTGAGGTTTTAAGTGGGACCCCTGGCCCAGTATAAAAAAATAGAGGGGTGGTGCCCAGTGCCTAGTTCTCTTGACTGTTTACCTTTTGCCCAGATTTCTGGTTAGTGACTGTTTACCTTTTGCCCAGATTTCTGGTTATTCCACCGTTTTATCTTTTTGTGTAGTGAACGCTGGAGTGTAGTCAGCATTTGGACACTAAGCAGTCTGCGTGCTACATCTGGCCACAGTCCGCAAACCACTCCAACACATCCTTGTTTTAAATCCACATTTACACCAAACTAATTACAAACAACTACATTTTCCTCTTACATAACCATAAAATTTTGTATTTCCTTTGGTATAGGTGTAAATAACATAATAGTACTCTTTGATAACAAAAAAATGCTTTTCAGATAACATGAAGAATAATAAATTGATTAGTACAACATTTTATATTTAAAAATATTCTACTTTATGCATGAAACAAGCTGTATTAAAAAGTATATTAAAAGAAAAAATGTCCATTCATACCAGTCATTGGAAAAAGGTTCAAAATTATTTACCAGCAAAGATTTTTTTTTTCCAATTAGGAGACGGTCAAAAGACTAGCTTGCTATTAATAAACGAGTTGGATGTCATCCAAAATAGCTTTTATCCATAAAATTATCAATATTTACCCCATTGTGCCATGGTTATAAAATAATGCGACATGCTTAAACAAAAGCGAAGTTGTTTCCATTACTTCTAATGTTGTCTTGTATAATGTTTAATACTGAAAAAAAAGGTGCATTTCTAAATTCCACAGGCAAACAATTACACATGCTTAAATCTTGCAAATACATATCAAAGCCATTTACAGCAGGATTTCAGTGGCTTTATAAGCCTTGTTTTATATAGGAAATAATTAACATATCAGTGTCTACCAAAGTAAAGGTTGAATTCAATCAATCAGTGTCATAAATAAAAAAAATGCTATCGTATAGAGCTATACAGTATGTATTACAACTTCTTGAACAATTTAATTTTCAAAGTATTTTGGTAGATTGCTTAAAAAATCATCATTAGTTATCAAATAGAAATATTTTGTAAAGATACTTGAGCTAAGACTTTTTAAATTTCACTATGAAAAGTATAAAATTAATATTGTTTCATCATTAAGCATGTACTGTATAACTAACGCAAAGAAAAATAAAGATTATAAAAATAAGATATTTGCTTATAGTCAGTCCATGAATATAAACTGAGGGATGAAATTGTGTAGCAACATCCTCGTAATTATACTGTATAAAGGCTCACCATTAGATATGTAATGCCATGGTTTTATATATCTTCCTTGAGAGTACTTTTTTAATTTACTATTGTTTTAAAAAACTTTTTTTCCTCCTAGAATGTAATTTCTCATATACTCAAGAAAGTCATCACTCATTTACCCTCATACTCTTATTCTCCTGTATATAATTAGTTACTTTGCTTGAAGCTTAAGACAAATGTTCATTATTAATTCCCATTTACATACAAATTACAGAGCTCAAAATCTGAATACCAAATTAATTTATATTGTGATTTTTGTCAAGAGCCAAAATTTCTAAACTAGAGATAATCTTAATCATTATTTTACTTAATAATGCTATCTGGGTCTGCCAAACCACTTCAATTATACCCCCTTATGTTTAAATCAATACCTGAACAATGCAAAAGTCTAATTTCTTTACAAACTATTCCTAAAATATTAACCACCTTGAATATAAGCAAACCAATCTTATGTTTTTATTGAAAGTAAACAGAAATAAAACATTCATAAAAAATCAAGATTCATACAATACACATCATAAAACACTTGTATCAATGGTAAAGTCATTACCCACACGCACACACAAAAATAAAAATTACACTATTGTAGTTTTCCAGTTCCCCCAAAATTACTACTGTAGTTTATAACTGAAGGAAAGACATTGAGTGTGTTCTATATCTCATTTTTTCCTTTCAAATTCCTCAAACTTACTAGACTGTGTACTATAATTTTAACTGACAATTTGTTTTACGTAAAGAGTACACAAATACAGTAAACATTTTAGTTCAATTTCCTAAACACTTTCTGCAAATTTGTATGATTATTTGCATGATATACAACATGCATTTAGTTCTTAACCCTTTTACCCCCAGGCTCTTTGGAAATTTCCAACCCTTAACCCCCAAGGGGGTATTTTTTTCCCAGCACATTTTGCAGTATATCTTTTTTTAAATTGCTCTAACAGGATTAATTTTTGTCATAGAGAGGTCAGGTTGGTCTCATTCTCTTGGAAAATGCCTGAATTTTTTCAAAAAATTATCAAAAATATAAAAAAAAAAAATTTAATGCATTTTTTTGCAAGGACGTACCGGTACGTCCATGGGGGTAAAAGGATGGCTTTTGTGAAACGTACCAGTACGTCCTTTGGGGGTAAAAGGGTTAAAATATTCATTAAAACTTTTGCATGCTACTCATAAGAATCAACAACCATTGCTCGAGCGAAGCCTTTAAATTACCAACAATAAGCAATGAATCAAAATCAATGTTAGTGATTGCATCTCCAAAAGCAGCGAGTCCAGTTTTAGCACACTTTAACAATAACGTTCATCAATAACAGGCATAAAAAACAAGGTTAAAAACATGCATTTCACAATGCATAATTTCTGCTGTCCTTCTCCAGTCTGGAAAGGGAACTAGGTATACTAAAGAAGAGAGAGAAAAAAAATAGTAAAATAGGAGAGGAATATTAAGAGTAGAAGGCTTACACAGGTTGTCCTTGGGCTCCGAAGACCTACCACAAGTATCCGTCCCTTCACCTTCTCCGTCTGCAACCACGAACATTACGGAGGGTTAGTCAAACCATACGTTCACTCCATTCTAATATTACTCTAGGTAAAATGACTGAATGGCTTAGAAACTTTTTAATTTCATTGCACACACAAGCAGGAGTGTAACATTTGCATTTTAGATTAAATTGCACTTAAAACCAAATAAAATAGTCAGCATGCACAACCACCATTAGAAAGATACTCTCCCGTTATTTTTACCTAAGATTGGAAAAACAGAAAGCCACAGAAAATATGCTTTATCACCAAAATTCCATGAAAAAAATTCCAGTTCTGTCCATTCATCAATATTCACTACTGATCATTTGTACAAACAGATAAGCAAATTGTTCAAGATTCAGCAATAGGATCAATTTTCATCAAGCTAAACTGGAATGTGTATCACACAACGACGATAACCAGCAAGTCAAGACAACCCATCCATTAACGGAGCACATTAGCATCTTGGTAATTCTTTAGTACAAGTATGTTGAAGTGCATCACGTGCAGACCTGATATGCCTTTAAAATACAATAACCTTAATTTCTCCTGGGTCAAGGTGAATATGTTCTTATTTAACGAATTCCTATTTTTATCATTTCTCATATGAAAGCACTATTTTGGTATTAACAAGTAACAAATTAGCACACATTCAGATTATTATAACTTAACCCTTTTACCCCCAGGCTATTTGGAAATTTCCAACCCTTAACCCCCAGGGGGTTATTTTTTTCCCAGCACATTTTGCAGTATATTTTTTTTAAATTGCTCTAAAAGCCTTAATTTTTGTCATAGAGAGGTCAGGTTGGTCTCATTCTCTTGGAAAATGCCTGAATTTTCCCAAAAAAATTATCAAAAATATGAAAAACAAATTTTTTATAGCATTTGTTTGCAAGGACGTACCGGTACGTACAAGGGGGTAAAGGGATGGCTTTTGTGAAACGTACCAGTACGTCCTTTAGGGGTAAAAGGGTTAAATTTCTACCCAAAACATGAATGGTATCAATTTAAAACTATCTACAAGTATGCCATACATTAGATCTTCAAAATCCTTCATTTTGTTTATGAAATTAAATATATATCCAGAAGAAAAGATTGATCATCAGTTTGTATCTGGAAGCTAATCATCTGAGATTCCATATATTAAAGAAATTATACTCTTAACCCTTTGATGTAAAAATATAAGCTTATTTACAAAAATGTCAAGATTTTATTTTTAACATTAAATGCAGCAAAGAGCATATTTACTTCCCAAAACCGTACAATCCCCAAAGTAACTACGCAGTACTCTACTTTAATCTTGGGAACTTGGTTCCATTTACTCAATACTGTAGATGGCATTACAAATTACTTTTTTCATCAACTGAGGCAATGAGATAACATACAGCAACCTTTCCCCTTTTTTCTAGCCACTGTCAAAAATGTTCAGTGATACTGGATATAACAGCAATATATATTTCTTCCTTTCTTACCAAATACAGTACTTGTATTTCAAAAGTATCATATAAAATAAAATGCATTAGATACCTATACTTTACCGTGGTATTTGTGTGTCACAGTCATCAGTATTGCAAATCAATTATTAATGTGCCAGATAAAGTTTATCCTATTTTTCATAATAAAAACATTGTAATCTCTTAAATATCTAAAACTTTTCACAAAGTTCCAGACCAGATTTCCCCAAGATTATAATCCCATTACAGGTACAGTATTATTTAATGAATCCTAAACTTTTATTATGGAATGAATCCTAAAGTTAATCCATCCATCCATATACCAAAGGCACTTCCCCCAATTTTGGGGGGTAGCCGACATCAACAAAGAAACAAAACAAAAACAAAAAAGGGGACCTCTACTCTCTACGTTCCTCCAGCCTAACCAGGGACTCATTAATATGTTATTAACATTGTTTTTTGTGACCCCCATTTTTAGTCAGGGGATAGGAATAAAATTAAGATATTTTTTAGCAATATTTCCAAAATAT
>NC_090735.1:129639921-129664921 GCF_036898095.1 Palaemon carinicauda | reverse complement strand
GAACAAGATAACACAATTGGGTTAAGGATTGATGAACCCAAGAATAGGAGCCGAACCTAACCAAGGAAATGTGGAAAATCTACGAATCAAGACAAAATGGAGCTTAATGAACAAGAGAAACATGAAGATCAACATTTAGGCCAAGATGAAGAGCAAGACTTGCATTCATTGAAACCTAGGCCTAGGCCTATATCACCTAGTATGGGTAAACGAGTGAGATTGCAATCAGAAAAAGGTAAGATGTATAATTTTGATCTTCTGGTTGATGAATTCAAAAAACAAAAGAGATTGTTAGGCAAGATAAATAAGGAAGCAGATTTGGCACTTTCTAAAAATGATTGTAATGTAGGCCTACTACAGGATGTTGCAAATAGGCTTCAAATAGAATTAAAGAATATTGACTTAACTCTCTCCAAAGTGAAAGAATCAGAAATACCAGAGGTTGATATTGTACGGAGTTTAGAGTATAATTACCAGGAAATATGCTTTGAAAGTCACACTAGGTTAACAATATTAAAAGAAAAAATGAAACATGAACAAGAAGATAAAATGTCAAATGTCTCTCAAAGGTCAAAGTCTTCATCTAGTAGGTCGCGTCATACAAGTGGAAGTAAATCTTCACGTGTTTCTAGTACTAAGAGAATAGAACTAAGCACAAAACTGGCTAGGTTAGGCACAGAAAGAAAGTACCATGACATAATGGAGAAGGCTAGAGCAGATTTAAAGAAATTAGAAATTGACAAAGAAATTGAAGCCACTAATGCTGAGATATGTGCAGTTAATAAAATTTTAGAGGAAGAAAATGAAACTGATCCACAGTCATGCTTGAGTTTTCCGTTAGGTGAAAATAAGCAACCCACTGAAGGTCTCTTGCACAGATATCTTGAAGATAGTAGAGTTGTAAATTATTCATTGTCAGGTTCCAGTGTACAAAAGTCCCTTTCCTTTGCTGGAGGTTTAGATAGTATAGACAAAGATTTAGACAAAAGGAAGGCAGAAATAAAGGTAACAACTGATCTAAATCCAAATGCTCAGGTGTTTAGATTTCCAACGGATTTCATACAACCAGGGAAACCAAGGCTAGACCATAATTATAATTACCAGCCCATAGGACGCTCACAGCCAAGTAAACTTAGGCTAGGCCAAGAAACAAACCTGAACTCAGATTTCAAAATACCAAATGAGCCTAGGCTAGGTTGTAGTACTATAGATGAGGCATCCCATGAGGTAGTAGGTGAACCTAGGCTAATAGTAGATCCCAAAAATGCCGTCACTTGCAATACACAACCTGATGTTAATAGACCAAGGCTACACGCTCATGAACCCCTGACAGATTTTCATGAACAACCTAACATTATCAATAATGATAACGTACAGTCCAGTCAAGTTTATCAATGGGATATTTTAAAAGGTTTTGCTGATCTTCAAAATCAAAACTTAGAGAAACTAGCTAACTTGTTTGCTGCCAGGCAACGTAAAGACAATTTACCCGCTAAAGAACCAGAGGTATTTTCTGGAGATTTGCTGAAGTACCCTCAATGGAAAGCATCATTTATTACATTAATTGAATATAAAACAGATGATGCTGCTGAAAGATTGTACTACTTAGGTAAATATACGGATGGTCAAGCTAAAACTGCCATTGATAATCTTATTTCTTTTGGGACCCAAGAGGCTTACGACAAAGCTTGGAAGATACTTCATGATAGGTTTGGAAATAAATTTATTGTTGCTGATGCCTTTAGAAGCAAGCTTGAAGGTTGGCCTAAGATTACAATTAATGATGGTCCAGGTTTGAGGAAATTTTCTGATTTCTTAGAACACTGTAAAACAGCCATGGGAATCATAAAGTACTTAGCAATTCTTAACGATCCTAAGGAAAACAAACTTATGTTACAGAAGTTGCCTGCCCAAATTGCAGAGAGATGGAATTGTATAGTAACTAAAAGAATCACAATTGATGAAGAGGAATATCCATCTTTTGAAGAGTTTACAAGGTTCATAAGTGATGAAGCCAATAAGGCATGTAATCCAACATCATCTTACAGTGCACTTAATAGGAGAGATACAGTATTTACACCTAAAGAAAAACAACCACAAAGTAAGGTTGCAAGGCGTACATCATTTGCTACTAAATTTAATGAAGTTAATAATGTTACAAATGCTGCATCTGATGAAAATAAATCTAAAAATGAAAAACAAACCGAGAGTAAAATGAATGTAGGATTTACATGCTATTACTGTAGACAAAACCATGATATGGAAAAATGCCCAGAGTTCTTAAAACTTGATCTTGCTCAAAGAAACCAATATTTGACAGATAAAAGGATGTGTAGGGGTTGTTTCAAGATTGGTCATTATTCAAGGTATTGTAAAAGACCAAGGAAATGTATTAAATGCAAGAGATGGCACCCAACAATTCTCCACGATGAAAACTTGAATAAAAAACCAAGTTCTGGTGATACCCAACAAGAACAGGCTGTAGCTGTAGCTAATAGAATTAATGTTAACAGATATTTTTCAGCTGATGTTCACTCAATGATTGTACCTGTTTGGTTAAGCCATAGGAATACAAATAATAAGGTCATGGTATATGCAGTATTGGATGATCAGTCAGATGCTTGTTTTATCAAAGAAAGTGTCCTAAGGTATATGAATGTCAATGGCCAAAATTCTGTCATCAAGATAGCGACTATGCTGGGTGAAGAGGCTATAACAAGTACTAAAGTATTTGGTTTATCAGTGAAGGGCATAAATGAAAATAGTACTGTAAATTTACCATGTGTCTACTCTAGAAAAACTATTCCTGCAAGAAGAGCACAAATCCCTAAAAAATGTTCAGCTTTAAGATGGCCTCATCTTAAGAAAATTGCTGGAAGGCTAGTAGAGTATAATCCTGACATTGAGATAGGTCTATTGATAGGCATAAACTGTATAAAAGCTGTCAAACCTTTAGAAATCATTCCTGGGTCTGGAAATGAGCCCTATGGTCAGAGAACAGCTCTTGGATGGGGAATTATTGGTAATGTAAATGTCAATGAGAATAATTTAGAAAGTGATGTTGTTGTTAATAGAACAGTAGTTGAAGAAATTGAAATAAATTCCATGATATCAAATAACATTTTTACAGTACCAACCAAAGTAAAAGAAGTGTATGAGCCTCATCATGTCAGAGAGATGTTTGAATCTGATTTCATAAGTAATGTTAGTGACGATGAGGTAGCTTTGTCAGTAGAAGAAAGACAGTTTATTGAAATTGTTAGTAATGGTATTAAGATTATTGATGGTAAACAGTTTAAAATTCCATTGCCACTCAAAGGAGGTGGTATTCAGTTTCCAGATAATAAGTTAGTAGTCCAGAAAAGACTATCCAACTTAAAACAAAAGCTTCAGAAGAATGTAAGCATGAAAAATGATTACATAAATTTCATGAAGAATATGATTGATAAGGGTTATGCTGAAAGGGTTCCTTTGAATGAAACATGCCTAACTAATGGAAAGGTTTGGTTTGTGCCACATCATGGGGTTTACCATCCCAGAAAGACTGACAAAATCAGAGTAGTATTCGATTGCTCTTTTATGTATAAAAATGTAAGTTTGAATGATTGTTTACTTCAGGGACCAGATTTGTCAAATAGTCTAGCTGGTATTTTGTGTAGATTTAGAAATCATTCTGTTGCATTTACTTGTGATGTAGAAGCAATGTATCACCAAGTTTTAGTAAATGAAGAACACAGGAATCTTTTACGATTTCTGTGGTTTGATAACCATGATTTAGATGGCGACATTGTTCAATATAGGATGACTGTTCATCTATTTGGTGCTAGAAGCTCTCCATCTGTTGCAAACTATGCTTTGAAAGCTGCTGCTGATAGATTTAAGGATAAAACTACTGAAAAGGCAGCAGAGTTCATTAAAGAAGACTTTTATGTGGATGATGGCTTAAAGTCTGTAGCCACAGTGGAGGAAGCCATAAACTTAGCCAAAGACAGTCAGATGATATGTAAAAGGGGTGGTTTCCATTTGCACAAATTTGTTGCCAATAATGCTGAAGTTTTAAAGGCTATGTGTCCTGATGAAGTTGCTCAATCAGTTAAGAATCTTGATTTAACGAAAGATAAATTGCCAGTGGAACGAACATTAGGTATGGAATGGTGTACTGAAACAGATACATTTAATTTTAATGTCAAACCCATTCAAAGGCCTAGTACTAGAAGGAATGTTTTATCCATAGTTAGCTCTATTTTTGATCCTCTAGGCATGATATCACCATTCATTCTTACAGGTAAGAAAGTTTTGCAAACCCTATGTAAACAAGACCTTGGCTGGGATGATCCTATTCCTGAAACTGTTATTACTGAATGGGAAAACTGGTTAAGTCAATTACCCAAATTGAAAGATATTAAAGTTGAGAGATGTTATAAACCAGCCAACATGAATGTCATAGACTATGAATTGCATCATTTTTCTGATGCTAGTGAGAAGGGTTATGGTCAATGCTCATACTTAAGAATGACAGATGCAAATGGACAAGTACATACTAGGTTAGTTATGGCTAAATCAAGAGTGTCTCCCTTGAAAACTTTTACAATACCTAGGTTAGAACTCACTGCTGCATTAGCATCAGTGAAAGTGAGTTATTTCTTAAAAAAGGAGTTGAAGGTCAATATTAGTAAAGAAGTATTTTGGGTAGATAGTACAATTGTTCTTGGATACATAGCTAATCAATGTAAACAGTTTAAGGTTTTTGTTGCAAACAGAGTTGCGCAAATCAGAAATCACACCTTGCCTGAACAATGGAGATATGTTTCCTCAAGTGATAATCCTGCTGATTTATGTTCAAGAGGCATGTCTGTTCATGATCTGACTAGTAACTATATGTGGTGGCATGGACCTGAATTCTTAAAACATGATAATGCTGATAATGAAACTTTATGTTCATTTGAAGTTACAGATGAAGATCCAGAATTAAAGAAAGTGTCACTGGCAATTAACACTGATGATAATAATTATGCTACCATACTTACCAGACTTAATTACTTCTCAGATTGGACACGTGCCAGAAGGTCATTAGCTTTATGTAATAGGTTTATTGATAAATTGAAACAGAAATCATTATATACTGAGTATGTTCATGTGTCTGTAGAAGAGCTAATTAAGGCAGAAATTACCATTATAAAATTAGTCCAAGGAGAAGCTTTTCAATATGAATATCAGTTGTTAAGTATAAGCAATAACAAATTTGATAAATGTTTAAGGAAATCTAGCAATTTGTACAAGCTTGATCCATTTATTAGTAGTGATGGCTTAATAAGAGTGGGTGGTAGATTAAACAGAAGTAATTTTGATGTCCATGTAAAATATCCTGTGATTTTACCAAAGAATAGTCATATGACTGAATTGATAATCTGTCACTATCATAATAAAGTACACCATCAAGGTAGAAATTTAACTTTAAACGAAATTAGATCTAGTGGTTACTGGATTATAAGTGGATCATCCTTAGTAGCGAAACATATATCAAAATGTGTAACTTGTAGAAAAATTAGACATGATACTCTTACACAGAAGATGGCTGATTTACCAAAGGATAGGGTAGAAATGTCTTCTCCATTCACTTACAGTGCAGTTGATTATTTTGGTCCATTTATAATTAAGGAAGGTAGAAAAGAGCTCAAAAGGTATGGTGTATTATTTACATGTATGTCAACTAGGGCAATACACATTGAAACTGCCCATTCTCTCAGTACAGACTCTTTCTTAAATGCTTATAGGAGATTTGTTTGTAGAAGAGGCCATTGCGCACAATTGCGTTCAGATCAAGGTAGCAACTTTATTGGTGCAAGACAAGAGTTTGCAAAGTGCCTCCGAGAAATGAAGGTTGAAAATATTAAAAATGAATTATTAAAGGACCAATGTGATTTTATAACATTTAAAATGAACCCAGCTCATGCAAGTCATATGGGTGGTGTTTGGGAGAGACAAATAAGATCTGTTAGAAATATTTTGAATGTATTGCTATCTAACAATAGTAAAATTTTAGACGATGAATCTTTGAGAACATTCATGACTGAAGCAGAAAATATTGTAAACGGGCGACCATTATCCACAGATAACTTGAATGATCCTTTAAATGTAGAACCTTTGACACCTAATCATTTTCTGACATTGAAGTCTAAGGTAGTCTTGCCTCCTCCAGGTAATTTTGTAAAAGAGGACATGTTTTCAAAGAAAAAATGGAGGCGTGTACAATTTCTTCTTAATCAGTTGTGGAAAAGGTGGCAAAGAGAATACTTACAATCGTTACAAATACGCCAAAAGTGGTTAAAGCCTCAAAGGAATGTAGAAATTGATGATATAGTTTTAATCAAAGACTATAATCTACCTCGCAACAAGTGGATGTTAGGCCGAGTATTAGAAACAAACGCAGATGAAGCTGGCCATGTTAGGAAAATTAAATTGTTAGTAGCAGATGCTTTTCTTGATGAAAATGGTAAACGCCACAAGACAGCTACAATTCTAGAAAGGCCTATTCATTCAGTTGTAATGTTATTAGAAAGTACAACAGGGAATTCCCCATCAGGGAGCATTTAAGTCATTATGTACTGTATATTTTTATTTAGTATGGAATGGACTAACCTGTATATTAAGATTTTATTGTTTGTAAAGAATCTCATATTCATTCCCCAATAGTATAGTTATTGTTTAAATTGTTATCACAATTTAGGGGAGCCATTGTTACTGTCATTAGAACACCTAGTTATATCTGAGTCTTGAAACAATACTAAAATACATTCCACCAAGGTGGACGAGGTACTTCCCACTCTACTGGGTAGATGTAAACAATCACAACAACTGCAGCCTCAGATTCAAGCACATGAAATGTGACTTACTTGTCATGGATTTCTTCATGTTGTATATCTAATGGATTGTCCCCAAAATTGTGGTAAGATACGTTAATTTGCTTGTAGTATGTATTGTTGTACCTTTTTGATATTATGTTTTATATTATGTTTTTATTTGTACCTTTGATATAGCCAATGGCATCCTACCAGTTTTGTAGGCATTAGCCTAAAAGTGTTTTCTTTTGTTTTCAGTTATACTCAATTAATGGCTCATGGTTTATATTATAAACTACAAAAAGGACCATGGAATGTTATTATACCCAAATTTGAGAATCAACACTGAACGGGGCTAAAATCAATTAATAAATACAGAGCCACGTACTGTTCACAAGAACATTACTACCACAGAATATCCTCAATTTATAAACATTCAGATACATACACAATTCCAACTGAAATCATAAATCCAAAAAATCTCAAATACTGTAGTAAAAATTCACAATGAAATATTATACAGTACTGTAATAAAGCAATATTATGTAATCTAATGCAGTAGGCAAGATGACATTTGCAATATGAAATGGTACTATTTGTTAATTTTTGCTCTTGCAGCTGAAAATCGTAGGTATGCGAGTTACTGAAGGTAAAGTATGCCCTAGGCCAAATTCTAACAAAATTAGACTTACAAACAGCTTCTCGGAACCTACTAAGTTTGTAAGTTGAGTACTTTAATACATGTCCGATTAATATAAAATTCTAATAGCCTTTAATTACGATCATCACAAATAACGACTGGTTAAGCCTCCAATTTAATTACTATTAATAATTAACCCTTTTACCCCCAGGCTATTTGGAACTTTCCAACCCTTTACCCCCAGGGGTTATCTTTTTTTCAAGCACATTTTGCAATATAATTTATTTAAATTGCTCTAACAGCCTTAATTTTTGCCATAGAGAGGTCAGGTTGGTCTCATTCTCTTGGAAAATGCCTGAAGTTTCTAAAAAAAATTATCAAAAATATGCAAAAAAAAATACAAATAGCAGTTTTTTGCAAGGACGTACCGGTACGTTCATGAGGGTAAAGGGATGGGTTTTGTGAAACGTACCAGTAGGTCCTTTGGGGGTAAAAGGGTTAAACTCATAAAACCAGTATTGCATGGGCCAACAGGATTAGTTAGTACAGTAATTCACTTTCTGAAAGGTCTGCCACTTCACTCATTTGGTTGAATAACAATAATACATGAGGACTGGGGCTATCAAAATACTAGTCAGGTTATTAAAAGCTGAAAAACTAACATTTCGGTAATTCTGATCATCTTTTTACGACATTTGTTTCACCAGCTATGTAGTGCAGTATTAACAGTATACTGTACATAATTTTTTTTTTTAATACTGTAATTAAATTTTTTGCAACTCGACATATTACCTTATAAGTATTTGCGTACTTTTTCGATAATATAAATTATTCATTCTTCAACTTACAATCCCAATACAAATTCCCTTCAGAAGCTGTTGGTATTGTAGTACAGAAAAACTTTTAGGGTTTGGTGTATAATTTACTAAATAAAAAAAAAATTTAAACCTACATCACAAATAACATTGAAAATACAAACCTTAATACACCCGAAGCATTTTTAAATACAGTAGACCACCATACATCAACATTAGGATCCCGTTCCACTTCTCCACCATCCCAACCAGAACATGGAATGATGACATGGCTGACAGTGACGGTTAAAGCATCGTCTATAATGCTGTGTTTTAGATCCTGTAATAAAGAATAAATATCAATTAGACTGTAAATATATATATATTTCAAATGCAGGTGAAAGATTGATGCATCACGTGGTACAATTCTTTTTACTACACTGTAATAGAATATTGGTGTATTATCAAGCAATGTATTTTAAGAGCTTTTAAAACAATGGCCATTAAATTTCCAGTTGATTTTATTGTAAATACGATGTACTTTAATCGACAATAGCTTAAAACTTAATGCACACAACTGGTTTAAAAGGTTTCTTATAAATAAATTATGAATGTACTGTAAAAACAATTAATCAAGTACATTGAAATTATTGAAAAAAGTTTGAAATTTGGACTTTCATATAAAATATGCTAACTTTTATTATTGTGGAGAAGAAGAAACATGGATCATTTATAAGATAATCTTTCTTACACAAAAAAATAATCACAATTCAACTCTGGGTTTAATATGTTATCAATGCTCTGAAATGAAGATTCATTAATCATCAAAATTTTACTTTTGTAATAATTCATACGAGTAAAATTGACTGGCCAAAGTATACGAAGCTTTGGACTATGATAATTTTCATTTCCTTGAATACTATACAGGTACTAACCATGAGTAGAAATGAAAACATCAAAACTCATAACTACTTTATAGATTTTAAAATACTAATACTATATAGATGTATGTTGTGTTTATGGATCTGGAGAAAGAGTACTGTATGATAGAGTTGATAGGGAAGCAATGTGGAATGTGATGAGGTTATATGGAGTTGGTGGAAGGTTGTTACAAGCAGTGAAAAGTTTCTACAAAGATAGTAAAGCATGTGTTAGGATAAGAAATGAAGTGAGCGATTGGTTTCTGGTGAGAGTTGAACTGAGACAGGGAAGTGTGATGTCGCCGTGGTTATTTCACTTGTATGTTGATGGAGTGGCGAGAGAGGTGAATGCTTGAGTGCTTGGACGAGGACTGAAACTGGTAGACGAGAATGACCATGAATGGGAGGTATATCAGTTGTTGTTTGTGGATGATACTGTACTGGTTGCAGACGAGGAAGAGAAGCTTGGACGATTAGTGACAGAATTTGGAAGGGTGTGTGAGAGAAGGAAGTTGAGAGTTAATGTGGGTAAGAGTAAGGTTATGAGATGTTCGGGAGGGGAAGGTGGTGTGAGGTTGAATGTCATGTTGAATGGAGAGTTACTTGAGGAGGTGGATCAGTTTAAGTAATTGGGGTCTGTTGTTGCAGCAAATGGTGGAGTGGAAGCAGATTTACATCAGGGAGTGAACGAAGGATGCAAAATGTTGGGGGCAGTTGAGGGAGTAGTAAAACATAGAGGGTTGGGCATGAATGTAAAGAGAGTTCTGTATGAAAAAGTGATTGTACCAACTGTGATGCATGGATTGGAGTTGTGGGGAATGAGAGTGACGGAGAGACAGAAATTGAATGTGTTTGATATAAAGTGTCTTCTAAGGAGTATGGCTGGTGTATCTCGAGTAGATAGGGTTAGGAACGATGCAGTAAGGGTGAGAACGGGTGTAAGAAATGAGTTAGCAACTAGAGTGGATATGAATGTGTTGAGGTGGTTTGGCTATGTTGAGAGAATGGAAAATGGTTGTCAGCTAAAGAAGGTGATGAATGCAAGAGTTGATGGGAGAAGTACTAGAGGAAGGCCAAGGTTTAAGTGGACGGATGGAGTGCAGAAAGCTCTGGGTGATAGGAGGATAGATGTGAGAGAGGCAAGAGAGCGTGCTAGAAATAGGAATGAATGGCGAGCGATTGTGACGCAGTTCCGGTAGGCCCTGCTGCTTCCTCCGGTGCCTTGGATGACCGCGGAGGTAGCAGCAGTAGGGGATCCAGCGTTATGAAGCTTCATCTGTGGTGGATAACGGGGGAGGGTGGACTGTGGCACCCTAGCAGTACCAGCCAAACTCTGTTGAGTCCCTTGTCAGGCTGGGAGGAACGTAGAGAGGAGAGGTCCCCTTTTTTGTTTCATTTGTTTGATGTCGGCTACCCCCAAGATTGGGGGAAGTGCCATGGTATATGTATGTACAGTATGTATATAGATTAATAATAATTTCATAAATTTATAAATTCAATACATATAGTCACAGAGTAAATAACCAATGAAATACAGCACATCCAATACTTACTTCGCATGACGATAAATTCCAAAGAATTCCTGTAACAAGTTCCTTAATTTCGTTGTCTGGAGTTTTTCTCAAAAGTCTGACTAGTGCAGGAATGCCTGAAGCATCTTTGATAGCTCTTTTGTTTTCGTCATTTTGACGCCCATATGAAAGGTTTCTGAAAGCAAGCACAAGTTACTAAAAACCATCTAATACAAAACACACTAAACTTGATAAACACTTTTATGAGACTTCATATACTGTACAAATTTTATATACAGAAACAATGCTTATAAACTTATTCCATTTAACTGTAAAAACTTACCTAAGTGCACCACAAGCATTACGATGAAGTTCTGGTAGGTCGTGTGAAAGAAGAGCTACTAGAGGAGGAATGCCACCTAATATTCGAGTCTTTTGTTTTGTAGGATCATCCATATAACACAGATGTTGAAGGTACGCTGCAGCATTGGCTTTTACGACATTGTTGGGGTTACTCAGGAAATCAATAACTTCGTGGAGATCCGGATCTCGCCACCGAACTACCAAAAAGCAACAGATTGTTAAATATCTTGAACATAAAATATCATAAAATAATTTAGCAGTCCTGTAATCTATATAATTAACTACAAATTACTTTTGAAAGCTCAAGGGTAGGGCTAAAAAATCAATTTAATTTATACAACTAAAAAGCAACATAATTAAAAAACAATCCATTTCACACCTCTGGGAGCCCCACTGTCTGCAGAGGGTGAACGAAGCAAGCTGGGGTGTGCATAATTGTCGTGGTTTTGTACTGGCGGAGGAAGGGAAGGGGTTGGTGGCGACATGTGAGGGGGAGGTGGAGCTGGGTGTGGTTGTGCATTATGTGGCTCCTCTTCATACATACCAGATGGTAACAATGGCTCTGCACTTGAACCAACTCCTCCATTCATAGAATATGGAGAACGGGGAGTGGTACCCAAGAGCCTACCATACACCACCACCCCATCAGGAGGCATCCCCCCCATACCAGGGTCATTTCCAGGGTATCTGCCATCCTCTGGGTAGTCTCCTTCAAGGCCATGATCTACAGTGCAGATATCAACAAATATGTCTCATGCTATGCAACAAAAAAAAGCAGCAATCTACATATCAAACAAATACAATACAGCTGGCAATCACATGAATAAATTACAGCAAAAGGCAAAAAAAAATCTTGATCAAATGCATAGCAAAAAAAATTTTAAACATCAATCAAACACTATAGTGTACTACAAAAACACTACGGCACAAAAATAATCAAAATACAAATGTACAGAACTCCTAAAGTATCAACTTTCAGGACTTCAAATCCCTGAAATACAAACATTTTATATAGTAACTTTAATGCTACTACATTCCAGAAATATGAAGAGCAAAATCCACTCCCAGGGCCACTAGAACTTGATGCCAATTCCTATAAGAATCAAATAAAAAACCCAACATTTATCCTACTCAAGAAAGTCCCAGTTAAACAGCACAACCAAAAAGGTAATTTAATAAATATGATAAAGAAAAAAAAAAAACACTCGCTCAGAATTCGGGTAAAATGTTCACAAGAGGAGTGGAGAGAACTCAGATCAAAACCTATCCACATGTATCTAAATCGTTTACAGCTATTATTTTTACATAGTGTAACCTACATATAAGTGTAAGTGGAGATAAAACAACAAATGCAAGTGAAGTTAAGATTACTAAACAAGAACCTAGATATGCAATATAGAAGCATACAGTGTATTCCTATACATTCACATTTTTTCATGTATAATTATACAACATAAAGTAGGAAATGTCTAAATTGACATTTAACATTTACAACTATAAATGTAAATTTTAAAGTTGAAATGAAGAACTGATGCATTAAAACATGAATTAAAAAACAGCAAGTTAGCATACTCATGAAAAAAATCTGCCATTTCTATTAAAAATCTTTACAAACAAACCACTATCTGAAGCACATCTGTAATAATGCTTTAATATAGAATGTAACATGCAATGTTATAAGCTTGGAGGGCATAATCCATTCAATGGAGAGAGACTTTCCTGTACTCACCCATAAGCTGGGGGTCATCAACTAGCGGCAAAAAGTTCATAACATTAATAAAGAATCGAGATAATACAGTATTGGGCAAAGTATATTTAATAACCACTCTGGCTGAAAGAGTAATTTTATTGTTTTTTTCCTATTTTGAGGGGGGAAAATTATCAATTTAGATTTTCCGATGCCCTGTATTCATGGCTAAAAACTGTATATTACATCTCTTTCAGTGTTCTAAATACATTGTAAAATGTATGATCATAATAAACTCCTATAAGTAAAATCCACGGAGATTTTTCAATATCATTACAAAAGTACAATGCTGTCAAGTGTCACCATTACTATGGAATAATACAGCTTACTTATACTGTACCAGGATATCAATGCTATCCATAATGTGCTAAAAAATGTTTTTTCTTACAATGTGTTGTTTTACTGTCAAACTGACAAAATAAAATACAAATAAAAACATACTAGGCTTTTCATCGAGTTATACAAAAATATTTCTCATGTGATGCTAACATTATTTTAAACACAACTATATTCCCCTTTACTGTACATGATATTGAGTTTGCTCTTTTCCCAGTGTATAGTATGCAGCAAAACTGGTGATACCTGAATTCAGTGATATTTGTTTGAAACTCACTAACTGGTAACTCGCACACTCTTCACATTTCTAATGAGACTGTTCCCGGGACGTTAACTTTTGAAACTTCGCTCAATAAAAGATACAGTTCATTAAACATGATTTTAAAGAATTCAGGTTATATTTTTCACCAAAATATCAGCTAGATCATTAAGGAAAAATTAACCCAATAATCTTTAATTATGATAAAAATTAAATAAAAATAAATATTTAAGGAGTGACTTTTTAGCCATCATAGTTATGTATTTAACGTAAAGAACATATAGGAGATGTAGTTGTGTGCGGGGTCTAACCGCACATCAACTGGTAGTCTGACGGTGGCACTCTCCCAAACAGGTCATCTATCAAATATGGCTAGAGCTACTCAATAGTTACCGGATAACTTTAACTCTAGTTACGCTTATTTCACAAGATTCTCTATAGAAAAAAATAGATATTAGTATTAACATCAACAAAACAGCTGTTGATAGATGGCTAAACGATACAATGGAGAAAAATTGTAAAGCCATCCTAAGAGGTGAGAGACCCCGCTGCTGCACAACCGCAGAAGACGACAAAGTTATACAGCCAATAGCATAGGCATAGTCATCACCATAATTATTATTATTATTATTATTATTATCATTATTATTATATTATTACTGTTATCATAATTTAAGATGCGTTGCTACTGTATTTCTGTAGAATCTAACACATGTGGCTGAATATGTCTGACCTGATTATAGTCCGTTTGTAAAGAAAAAGTAAAATAATAAAGGTAGAATTACCCGGTGATTGTATTTCTAATAACAAAGATAACTCACCAGATCGCTTATTCATTTATCAATTTATTTATTAATTTTCCCTCAAAATGAAAAAACCCATAGGGAGACTAGAATTATAAAGTAGCATTGACTATAGTCTAGACTATGACTTGTATTACTGTAATTTATTGCAAGTTTTTAAATCACAACCCTTACTAAAGTTTGTTTCATACACAGAACGACATAAGCAAAGAATAAGTATGGTAATAACATTGAAATCATACCCCAAATACATAAATTGTTATCATTAGACTATAGCACTCTGCTTAAAATGTTCTCCATCTAGATGCCCTCTTTACCAATTTGAATCCTTCTATCCAGACAGACAGCTCAAAGACTAGTCTCACTGACTTTCGTGGAGCTACGTTGACAAAGGGATTCGTGCCACAGTAACATATCTAATTTTTGTTCTGAAGTATTATTTTAGCATGAAATATATTTAACGATGTAACATTATTCAACGATATAATTATTCATAATGTGACCAACATTGTCTCATACATACACATGTTTATAAAGTGAAATATAAGGTTTAATACTGAGTGGCAGCTTAAGAACAACGCTTGTTTAAAGGCAGCTCATGAATGGCAGAGGCAAGGGACAGTGACATTGCCCTATCAAGCAGGACAATACCCTAGAGACTGACCATATTACATATGATCAGCACCCAAGCCCCATCTCCACCTAAGCTAGGACCAAGGAGGGCCGGGCAGTAGCTGCTGATGACTCAGCAGATAGACCTATAGGCTCCTCCAAACACCCTCTTTCCTTAGCTCACAAGGATGGTGAAGTTGCAGCGATCAAAGAAACTAACGAGTTTGAGCGGGATTTGAACCCCAGTCTGGCGATCACCAGTCAGGAACGTTACCATATTGGCCACCAGAATAGAAATAAAAATGTACCACCAGTTTTTCTGCATACTGTACATAGTGTGCTCCCAGATAGCTTAATAGCCTAATGATAAAAGATTAAACTGACCCAAATCAAGACATGTACTTGAAAGTGTGTACCTATACAAAAGCTTAAACCATTAAACTTTAGATTTCATATAGTATTTAGTGTAGAATTTCAGTTTATACGCATATACCTACAAGATTTTCTACCTATAATTGGCTGACAGAAGAAATACAGAAGTTAGATCATACTTTCCCCATACCATCAATCGCTCAGTTCACAAGTACGATCTCGTATCAAAATCAATAATATTTGCCACAAAAAGCTTCATATTTAGATATGGGAAATGCAGATTTGTCATCTCCAGCTGAACAGCATACAGAATCAAAATGCCAGAATAAAACTACCTTCAACACTTTACAAGAGTTGTCAATATACCCGTAAACAAACTGTTCTGTTTATCAGGGAAGCAAAGCAAAATTCCAGGTCAGATTGGTGCTATTCAAAGGCAAGACATTCGATGCAAACTCTTTCCACACCAGGCAATTTAATTAGTGGTTCCAATTCAAAAATTGTGTTTGTTTACAAAAGATAAAAAAGATTGTTATGCATTGTACTAACCATATCTATCTTGTGGAACACCGTGAAGGCCTGGAGATGGAGTATTTCGGTAAGGATCTTGGCCATTAGGAGGTAGGAGAGCTGAATCCAATTCAGCATAACCACTTTGAGGATACCCGCCAACTGGAAAATATTGAAAAGCAGTTAATAACAACAATAATTTTTGTAATGAAATTACAGTACTATAACATCCGTAAATCTTCATAATCTCTACTTTAATTTCTTTCAACCACTTAAATAGTTTGAAAACCTCAACTGTACTTCTTTTGTACAAATTGTTAACTGAGCACAAGAAAGCTTATTTCAAAAACTCCTTTCAAATCAAATAAAATGTACTTTACAATATATACCTAATACAATATGAAGGACACTTTTTCAATTGAAGAACACTACTGCACTAGAGACCAGAATAAACTACTGTATCAAAACAAATAATCACACAATACTTATCCCATCATCTCACTGTGAAATACCTGTATAGCTCAATAAGATTTTTTTTTCATCTATTACCAACAGGTCAGTTTGCTTCAGGAAGGCCACTATCAATATCTACTTAGGGATTTACACTTGAATGGACCAGCCTTCATAAGACAGAAAACTTAAAAAGTTACAAACTAGCCCATAGACATACAGTAATTATGAATTAAAAGCTACTTGGTGGTACTACTGGCTAGGGCTTGTAGGAACATAAGTCAATGGGATACTTGGTAAAATATATATATATATATATATATATATATATATATATATATATATATATATATATATATATATATATATATATATATATATATATATATATATATATATATATATATATATATATATATATATATATATAAAGTGAAACAAAATTAAAGCAACAATCAATTATTACAATAAACACAAAGATATGATTATTCAAACAAGACAGGTGGTTAAGTTTTTGGCTTTACTTTGAACCAACGATCTGATTTCAAGAATTCTAAACCTTTCCTAAAATGAGCAGAATAATTTTTTAGGAGTGCTGCTTACCAAAGGTATGTCACCGGTTGTAATGCATATGTCGGCACTTTCAAAAGCAATTTACACCAACAAAGATTTATCTATTTTAGTACAAACTGTTTTAGAACATCAAAAAATTTTTAATTGATTACATTTTGAGCATCACTTTTTTAATTTGTCTTCCTTTTAATATTTCATAAAATAAACACTAAAAATCTTCAAAAACTTCACATGAAATAGACTTGCACACAGACCCATGTCACAAAATTTTAGTTACCAAAGGTTGTAAAGCATACAAATAAATTAATATACTGATACAGATGGTAAAGGCAAAAAAAAAAAAAAATATTAGTAAAACAACTGCAGCAACTTTAAATAAAATACATAATGCACAATTGCAGCTACAACTCAAGTTTTTTTAACACAATACCTTCCCCAATTTTAAAAAGATTTTGTATATACTTTATGTATCATGATATAGTTCTATCAGCAAAATATTTCTTTACATCTGAACTAGGAGTACAATATGTCAAAATACGATGGATAAGAAAAGACATTTCTGTCCATCTACATTTATCACATCACTTATAGTTTCCAAAATCTCTAATGAATAACACATTCTAATCTCTTCCTTGATTCAATTTACAGTATATCCCATGAGTATATTCCTAAATACAATTATACTATATTGTACTTAATTTCTAATGACTTTCAGGGGTACAGTGTGTGCATTGCAAAAATTATATTGTAATTTCTAACCGCTCTAAAGTACTGTATGGGATATCCATCCCTAAAATTAAACTGTACTCAGTTCGTAAGGGTGCTATGAAACTGTAATAAGTCAAAATAATAATATAGAACTTTTATCCAAGGCCCCACTTAATTCTTACTCCTTATACAAAATAATCTATAAAATCTTATCATATATATATTGAAATGTGAGACAAGAAACATTTCAATTAGTTTATATCTATAACTTTACACTGTCCCCTCCTCAAAAATTCATATGAATGACCTATGCTCTATATCTAAGTCAATCTTAATAAAGTCTACAGAATCAAAGAGAACAATACTTTGTATATAAAAAAGGATAATACAGTCTTTCAATAACTTTGCCTAATCTAGTCCATACATGTAACATAATTTAGGTTCCAAAATTTTAGTTTGTAAGGTTGGGTACACAATTACATTAGGAAAGATTGCACTGAAATCAAATCCTTTAGCTAGGAATATTTTGAAATACAATTACTAACAGCATTCTAAAGGCTCATGCAAGACTACAAAATTGTATTAAATGACAAACAATAAACAGAGGCAATACATTATAATATTCTAAAAACTTCTAAGTGTTAGGCAGGCAGCTTGGTTAAGGTCAATGGCATCTTTTACTCCTGAATTATCAGTGTAGTACAACTGATATGTATTTCAACTTATACACACTATTAAACAATACAGAACCCCAGTCTCTGTTAGTAGTTGAGGCAGTGGAAGGGATTTATGCAGAAATGCATAAATTGTAAGGCAAAGGTATTATTTGACGAGCATAATTCAATTACCTTGAGATGAATGTAAAAAAGTCTGATCACAAATCAAGGAGGTAAAACATTCATTACAGGTTTTGTCTGCACTTACGATTATTTTCTCTAAGAGAGATCAAGGAGTCCCAATGCTCGGGGGGCAGCAAAAAAGTTACAGTTTTCTTCTGATTTCTATTAGCAACCGATAGTCCCTCACAATCTAGAGTCTGCAAGACAACATCTGGGCACGACTCTATAGACATATCTTTTTCTAGCTGCCGATGGGGTTTTGCCACCGTGAGGTACTGATGCTTAGGTACTGGAGACCAGTGAACAGGAGGCAAAAATCCTTCCTCACTATCAGAATACTCTTTTGCATTTATACTCTCTTGTGATTGGTAATCATCACTATACTCCACAGCGCAGTCTCCTTCATTGCATGGAGATGAGAGCACAATGTCAACGGTATTTGGCACAAGATCAAAACAATGAACTGGTGTTTCAGTGGACAGGAGAGGAGATGGTGTAACCAAAAGTTCTGGGCTGGCAGGTTTAAAAAGTTTGCCTTCCTTTTTAAAATCATCTACGATGCATCCGGAGTTCGCATTGAAGTTAAGCTCATCGTGTGGACAGGTTAAAGCAGCGACACCTTCCTCATCAATGTAAGGTGCATCTTCAACTGATAAATTTTCAAATGTATTGGACAGGAGAGTCACAAGGGGATTTTCACCAGGTGATAACAATGTGCATGGAGAACATGCACCCCCTTTCACGTTGTAACTATGAGTTTTATCACCACTTGGAACATATGTTTGAAGTTCAATGTATCCCATTTCATCATCACAGCCATCACCAGAACATCGTTCAGTATTTATAAGCTGATGATCATTTGATGGTGAAACATTTTCAAATGGATTACAAATTTGGAAGTCATATTTACAATCAGGATAAACCTGAGGATTCAAGTCTGTATTTTGTAACAAAACTGGTGTCTGTGGATAAGATCTTTGATCATCTCCCCTTTCCAAAGTAGGATAAATAATCTGATCATCACCTCTCAGCGTAAGACCAAGATTCACTTCTGCTTGAGTTAGGTCTTCTGTATCCAATGAGCAAGAAACAGCTTTATTCTCTTTCAATCGAGGCGAATTATTCTTTGGATTCTTCACCCTCCTCCGAATAGGGAGGGTAGCACTAGTTTTGGCCAACTCCACAAAATCACGGGGGTCTGTATTTGTACTAACACTCACACAAGATGCGCTTAAAGATCGAGTTATCCGCCTCCCTTTATTCACTAGATTCCGAGGTTTGGGTTTTGTTTTAGGTTTACTACCCTTCAAACTCCCCCCTTCCGGTCTCCTACTAGGACTGGAAGACGAATCTGGAGAATGAACAGAGCATTCTTCCATAATAGTTTCATGGTGTGGTAATACATATCCATGTTGATCATTGTTACATGGATCAGGGAATTCAGTTCTATGCAGATCAATACTGTTTGGTGGATATGGTGAAGCACTGCAACCAGATGAAGTGTAGCCTACAAGAGAGTGCTGCTGCAAAGGTATAGCTTCCTTTTCAAGAGTAATTCTTGTAGCATGTGGTTCCGAATTCAACTTTGTGTTTGCAACACTTTGTGTATATGCTTCTCCTCTTCTACTGGCTATAGAAGGAAAGCATGCTGAAAATAAAGGACTCTCTGGATGTGTAGATTTCTTCTCTGAGAAGGAATCGCCAGAATCTGAAGAACTGGTCTTTTCCCTGTGAGCATAGGACGAAGGTGAAGGGAGGGAACCCTGGATTTGAGGCGAACCCTCACCTTCAAAGGAAGACTCATCACTTTTTGAAGGCCAATTCAAACGTACGAACACTGACGATCGTGGCATGGTGATGACATTTCATTAATATAACCCATTTATGCAAATGCTACAGTAAAGTTTCTTTTGTGATTCAAAACATCTAAATACTCTGCCAAAGACAAAAGAGGACTAAAGGAAAAATTCACAGGTATAAGCTTACAGGTTCTTCAAAGAACACAAAGATGCTGTCAACATACTACCTGTTCACTTGTATTTCACAATACTGTACGTGCAACACGATTAAAAACCTAGAAAAAGTGGCACTTTTGACTTTTTATTCTGTTGGAGCAAATAAGAAAATAGAAAAGCTACAATTATTCACCATTGCAATAAAAATCAATGTAAATTTCTACAATTCTAAGTACTAATTTAAACAAGCAATGCATAATACTGTAAATAACTAAGGAAAAAAAATACTTGTATTTAAATAAACATTACATGAAAAAATAAACCATGCAAGCTGTTTGTAAGGAATCAATGCACACACACACTTCTAATATTAAACAATGTAAACACTACACTCAAAACCTTGAAAAATATTAACGATTTCATGCAGCAAATAAAGCTAAAATAAAAGTTAATAAAAGAAAGCACTGTGAGCAACAGCGCTCCATTCATACTAATTGCTCATTCAAATATCTAATAAATTAGCCTACTCTTATATTCTCAAAATCTATAAAACACAAAGGAACGGAGACAGATTTGTATGAATAGAGCACCTACATGAAGCACCATCACCAATTTTAGGTATTACAGAACTGTGGAACAACAAAAGCAAGATATAAACATGCATTGGGGGAATGTGCATCCTCACACTCTCTTAAACATGCAAAACACATTTACATAATTATACGCATCTTAAATCTTCAAAGGTAATTTATATTTTCAAAGCACTATGAAAAAATTATGACATGCAAACACGTGCAATAATGTCACCTATGCATTCTCTCTGGCTTGGATAAAAAAAAAGAAAAGAAAAAAAAAACGCACACTGACATGCACTCATATTACGGTAAAACATCCAAAATCCCTATGCAACAATATTCCCGGAATTCTGTAAATCTTTCTTCCTTAAGATGCCGGAAACTCATGGTCTAACCTACGACATTTTCACCAAATCTTACAGAATCATAGGCCAGTTTCAATCTACCATTCAACACAATTTATATTCTTCGCCATTAGGATAAGCTATATTTATCAATAAACTATGACCAGTATTGTATAAACATCACAAAGTAATTCGTAAACAAATCTCAGAACGAGTTGTAATAGGGCTGTCATTTCCAGTGAAAAGACAAAGTTAAAATCTGCATTAAAATATTCTAAATTCATTATTGAGAGAGAGAGAGAGAGAGAGAGAGAGAGAGAGAGAGAGAGAGAGAGAGAGAGAGAGAGAGAGAGAGAGACTTGGGCACCTGGCCAACCATTCATAACCTTCCTAACACTATTCCCTAACCTTGCCAGTCTCTAAGACATTTATTACTTTTACCATTAATGTTCTTTGACCTCATTTGGCAGCTTCGCTTAAGTATAACTTGAAAAACAATTTTCTTTTGGGAAAAAAAAATTAGCTAGAAGTAAATAATCATTCCTAAATTTACAAAACAAGAAGAAAAGGATCCTTAAGTCACTAGTATGAGTCCCTGTTGTTATATATATATATATATATATATATATATATATATATATATATATATATATATATATATATATATATATATATATTATATATATATATATATATATATATATATATATATATATATATATATGTATGTATATATATATACATATATATATATATATATATATATATATATATATATATATATATATATATATATATATATATATGATGTAAAATCATATGTTTAAGCAAAATAAACTTATGAGAATGTGAGGCACAATAAATAACTTGAAAGAAATGATAAAGTGGATAAATACTGAAGATATTTTCTCTTGATTCTTGCCTCTGAAAATATAATACTTTAATTAACAAAAGAATTTAAAGAGCATAAAATCAACCGGACCAAATGGAATATTTAACAAAACTTTTATTGTCATCCACAATGTGTCATACTTGGCATACTATTAAGTAAACACATTTTTCAATATTATGTCACTTATCTCTCACTAAACTGCCCCAGGTGTCTATATATATCTCAGGACTGTCACTACTTTCACGAAACTTCCTATAGTAAACATACAACTATAACCATCATTATAAATTTGGTTACCTATGTATGTACATACACACACACACACACACACACACACACACACACACACACACACACACACACATATATATATATATATATATATATATATATATATATATATATATATATATATATATATATATATTAGTTAAACTATCCTACACTAAATATCACTTATGCCCCAAGTACATTTTTCAGGTAACAATGTAGTAGGTTGGACAGGGCACCAAACACCCATTGAGATACTACCGCTAGAGAATTATTCGATCCTTTGACTAGCCACTTAGTTCTACAATGGATCCCTCTCTCTCTGGTTACAGCTCATTTTATCTTTGTCTACACATGCACCGAATAGTCTGACCTATTTTTAAACATTCTTCTCTGTCCTCATATACCTGACAGCAGTGAGATTACCAAAGAACTCTTCCCTCAAGGGGTTAACTCACGCACTATAATTGTTCAGTGGTTACTTTCCTCTTGGTAAGGGGAGAAGTGACTTTTCTAAGAGCTCTTCTATGAGGACACTCCAAAATCAAACCAATGTTCTATAGTCATGGGTAGTGCCATAGCCTCAGTGCATGGCCATCCACTATCTTGGATTAGAGTTCTCTTGCTTGAGGGTACACTGACACGCTGTTCAATCTTATTTCTCTTCTTTTTTTATTTTTTTTTTTATAGTTTAGATATGAAAGACCTAATTCAATACATTTTCATTGTTTATTACTTCTCTTGCAGTTTATTTTTCCCCGTTTCCTTTCCTCACGGAGCTATTTTCCCCTGTTAGAGTCCTTGGGCTTATAGCATCTTGCTTTTCCATCTAGGGATATAGCTTAGCTTACAATAATAATAATAATAATAATAATAATAATAATAATAATAATTTATGGATGTCGTTAAATTCTATTAAAAGTGATGTCCATACAGCAAGGGAAACGCCAGAGAGACCAAGTCGAAGAACTGTGAAAATGGGTAAATTATTTCACTCGAAAATAGTATAAAAAAAATCAGAGAAGCTAATCTTGCTAGTAAAAACATCTATTTCAGATCTGCAAAACCAAAATATCAATAAAAAAATATTAAAACGTCACTTTTTTTTTTATCTTATCGACCACACCCTTCACTTTCCTTACTCTGATAAAGAAGAAAGACTGATAAGAAATGAGCGGTTTTAATAAGAATATTTGTAACATCCATAAAGAAATTCGACACAACATATTTTCAAGACCTACGCCAGAGAGAGAGAGAGAGAGAGAGAGAGAGAGAGAGAGAGAGAGAGAGAGAGAGAGAGAGAGAGAGAGAGAGAGAGACGCGTACCTTGCCAAATATCTTCTAATGCCAACTTCTTACCGTTCGCGTACGCTCAAGTCCTATTACGACTTGCGCTACAATTTAGGATGAAGAAAAATATGTCATTAAACTTATAAATAAAAATAATAAAAATCACGATGAAATAATTTCCATTATCACATGTAAACTATAAACAATACCACTTTATTTCTACACGTAAATATTCTACGCCGCTAGATGAAATGTCAGGAAACTCGCATAATTTTTGTCCACATAATTGAAACTTTTATATACAATTTACTATGAGCGATAAATAAATAAGTCAGGTTCGTACATATATTATTTGACATTTATTTTCTTATATGTGTACTATACAAATAAGATAATCTACTTATATCTTCTCGTAGCTCCAAGTTAAACCCCGTTTTTCATCCCGTTCACCTGTTCTGAAATCTTTAGTAACGCCTTAATCCACTATCCAATATTTCTTTCTTTTTTTTCTTTTTTTTGAAAACGAAGACATTAAATATAAAAAGAAATACAGAAAATACCAAAATAAATAGAAAAGACTATATATTTTTTTCTCCTCTTGTTTTGTTAAAAAAATTATAGTTTATAGAGGAAATATCTATTTTAATGTTACTGTTCTTGAGATATTTTATTTAACCGTGCTTCCTTTCCTCACTGGACTATAACCTGTTGGAGACCCTGGGCTTATAGCATCCTGCTTTTCCAACTAAGATTATAGCCTAGCAAGTAATAATTATAATAATAACAATAATAATGGGAGCAGTTTGAGAGGAACCTACTATAATAATTCGGCTTTGAACAAATATTCGATAGGTTACGGTATTTCTTTTATAATAGCAATAGAAAAACCTAACATCAGTCAGAAATAAAAAAGATGAAATGATATTAAGTTCCTTTTATTATCGACTTCATCACTATAATCACAATAATATTAAGATTTATCTTTTGTGTATAGGCCACGTAGAAACTTCAGTTACTAGTTTCCGTTCACTAAAAGCAGTGATCTATAACATGACAAAAGAGTAAACCGGTTTTAGTATCGAGAACATATAGCAAAATAATAATTGCCCGAATTAATAGCAACATTCATATTAGCTTGTTTCAATAGTTAAATTATTAATCAACTTTAGGTAACGTTGCAACTTTGAAAAGTTACCACTACAGATTTTCATTAGTAAAAATCTAACAGGAATAAATATAATTCTATGGCTAGGATTTAAAACATAATAGTGTTTACGTACGAAGAAACTGTAACAAACTATCGAAATAAGGACTACATTGAATTGACGAAGACGATGCCGATATTTGTAGCGGCTAAAAACTAAAATGTCTTAAGTTGCGTAACTCCCATTTCTCCCA
>NC_090735.1:129607421-129637421 GCF_036898095.1 Palaemon carinicauda | reverse complement strand
TTATATATATATATATATATATATATATATATATATATATATATATATATATACACACACACAAAATAATATTGTATAGGGAGAAAAACTAGTAACTAAATTACGAAAAGGGATACATATTCAGTTAACACTAAACATAAATTTGAACAATGGAACACTGTCAGTAGAAGTTAATTATATGTTTAATCAAGTTAATTTCACTTTCAAATGTTTTACATTTTTCAAGAACGCTGTCTTCCTGTCAAGACATTCTTGACACAAGACACACACATACCACCATATAATCCTAACCTCGAAGAAAATATACACGGGTATAGTCTATATGTAAATTTGCACCTTTACAGTTTCTCTTGAAACACAACATTAGAAAACAAACTATGACCGAGGTATAAGTACTCCCAAACAAGCACATTTCTGTAACCTAGATGGAAGAGGTATATTCTCAAGCATACTTCTTTTGGAGAGCAAAGCTATATTCTCAAACGCACACCTATCGGATGGCAGATGTATATTCTCAAAACACACTCGCTGTAAATGGAGAGATTCTAGGAACGTGGCGATCATTGTCATCAGTTAATTAAAGTTATAGCGCATACTCTCCACCCGGGTTAAGTGTCGATGTTCAAATTAGAAAAGTAACTTGAACATAAATAACAAGACGCCTCGAACACTTAACATGTAACGTATTGCAGTAAGGCAAAGCAGAACTTTCTTCATAATAATACGCACTTTCATGCATGCCATTATAAGTAGCCTACCTAATAAACTATTTCATTCACGTTTTACTGTCACCAACACATACAAGACACAACAGGAAATCTTTCACATTAACAAAGATAATCGGCACTAGGTCTAAGAGATTGTTTATGTAAAAGGAAAAACATGCACTTCACACCATTACGTTTTAAAACAGATTAAAAAAAAAAAACTGTCAACAGATAGTAAGAAGAGTGTTGCCATATATTGAAGCTATTTTTATTTCTAAGGATTACGGGAGGGGCACTGGCACGCGTTTCAGAGGGGTGGGGGACGTCCAAGGTAAGAGATGAGTTAAATGTCTTGCGCCAACCCGTTACGTTCGAAATGGTTGACGTCGAAAACATCTATCAATGCTTGTGCGTCACACACATTTGGCACAGTCGGAACACAATCTAATCCAACGTCTTTTTTCAGAGTTCGCATAACAACATCTCCGATGCGTATGATGGCAGCCAATTAAGTTTTAGATTTATCAAACTTTAGAAGCTTTGGTAAAACCGTTTGACGCCGGCAATTAAAATTTCTTGCAAGCAACTCCCAGTACTTGTAAATACAGTAATATATAATCTAAAGGCCGAACCCCTCCAGTAAATATATAAAACTACAATACTCATGAGCAACAATACAACTTTAAAAAAAAAATAACTTTAGACACTTCACAACACCATTTTCCACAGCACTTGTTCGAACAAGCGATCGGTTCGGAGGAAACAGTGGCACTACTAAACTCCATCCGAGCAGCACCTGGCTCTTGTCACGGCCCCAACATTTCCATTAGCTATCCCCTTCCCTTCAGACAAACACTCCTCTCCCTTCCCCAATTTCCCCTCACTCTAACCACCTCCTGTGAGCCAAGCCCCTCTCCCATGCCAACCAAAACCCGAGGACTACTATCCCAATGCCCTTCCCCTTTCAGACGTACCCACGCTTTAGCTGGCCCTGCCAACTTCTGCCAACTACTCCCGCCGAATATCCTCCTCCTCCTCCTCCTCCTCGCATATTTCAACAAATATCGAAAATTGGTGGCCACATATTTCTTGCACTTTTATTATCTATTCGACGTTAATTCTAAACGTGGTAGGGGAAAAGCACAATGTTGGTATTTTTGCAAAAGTAGGAAAGTACAGGCGTTTATATAAATAAATATATATATATATATATATATATATATATATATATATATATATATATATATATATATATATATATATATATATTTATATATATATATTTCATATATATAATATATATATATATATATATATATATATAATATATATATATATATATATATTTCATATATATATATATATATATATATATATATATATATATATATATATATATATATATATATATATATTTCATATATATATATATATATATATATATATATATATATATATATATATATATATATATATATATATATATATATATATATTAAATTCAAATGCCACTTTACAAGAATTCTCAATTTTACACTTGACTCTCTTTCATCCTCAACATTGAAAAACCGCTCTAAATATATATATATATATATATATATATATATATATATATATATATATATATATATATATATATATATATATATGTATGTATGTATGTATATATAGATATATATATAGATGTATATATATTATATATATATATATATATGTGTGTATATATATATATATATATATATATATATATATATATATATATATATATATATATATATATATATATATGTGTGTGTATATATATATATATATATATATATATATATATATATATATATATATATATATATATATATATATTGCTTAGCAGGGTTTTTTAATATTGAGGATGAATTAGAAATAAGAGTAAAATTGAGAATTATTGTAGAAGTGGTAGTTGAATCTAAAGAATTAAAATTTATTAGCAGAAATATGACAGTTAAAGTTTAAACGTGTGACTGACCAGGGTGTGTAAGGTATGTCGGAGAAAAATAAGGGAATGGAATAATGCTTACTTTCTTTAAGGCTAAATTAATACAAATAACTGTTAGAATTGTAGTTGTGTAATAATAATAATAATAATAATAATAATAATAATAATAAACATCTGAGGTTTCTTACGAAGCAGATGTGTGAAAAGCTTGAATGTAAACGGAAAATCTTCTTAGGCTTATATGAACATGAATATCATCATCATCATCATCATTATTATTATTATAACTATCATTAGTTAAGCTACAACCCTAGTTTGAAAAGCAGGATGCTATAAGCCCAGGGGCTCCCAACAAGGAAAAATAGCCAATTTAAAGTTTTTGTAGCTTATATAGGAAATATGTATTCTGATATTATTATTTTTCTTAAAATATTTTATTATTCCTTGTTTCTCTTCCTCATTCGGCTATTTTCCCTGTTGGGCCCCTTAGGCTTATAGCATCCTGCTTTTCCACCTAGGGTTGTAGCTTCGCAAGTTATTATCATTATTATTATTATTATTATTATTATAATAATAAGTGAGGAAGGGGAACAAGCAAATAAACAAACTACAGGAGAAATAATGAAAAATTTAAATATTTTAAGAACAATAACAACATTAAAATAAATCTTTCATATCTAATCTATAAAAACTTAATAAAAAAAAACAAGTGGAAGAAAAATAAAAAGTGTGTGCTCAACTGTACCCTTCAGCAAGAGAACTCTATTCAAAGACACTGTAATACCATGGTACAGAGGCTATGGCACTACCTAAAACTAGAGAACAAAGGTTTAACTTTGGAGTGGCCTTTTCCTAGAAGAGCTGCTTACCATAGCTAAAGTCTCTTCTACCCTTAACAAGTGGAAATTAGCCAATGAACAATTAAATTGCAGTAGTTAACCCAATGAGAGAAGAAGAATTGTTTGGTAAACTCAATGTGGTTCAGGTGCATGAGGACAGAGGAGAATGTGGGAAGAATAAGCTAGACGTTTCGGTGTATATGTAGGCAAAGGGAAAATGAACCATAACCAGAGAGAGGGGGCCAATGTAGTACTGTCTGGCCAGTCAAAGGACTCAAGATGTAATATTTGTAGTTTTATGGATATTTTTGAGGAGGTATGTAATTTCTTTATAGTGATTAATCCAGATTGGATTGGATTTATGGATTTGGGTTATATAGCCTAGCACCGGGGCCTGTGAGGCCATTCAGCACCCAGGTGCTCCTAGGATAAAACCCTAAAGATGCTTATTGAGATAAAAGCTAGAAAAGGTTGGAAGCAAAATGGAAGAAATGAAGTAAGATTGGAGGTAAAGTAGAAGGATATAACGCAAGTGCAGCTAAGGGTCAAAGAAACACAGTGAAGATCCTTAAGTAATGCCTACAGAAAACAGTGAAAGGTGCAATGATGGCACACCTCCCTAAGGGATTAATCATTTTGTGATGAAAATACTGCACGATAGATTGTCATAATGAGTGTCGCTGGTTTTGTGTGAAAGTGGGTATGAAACAAGTGTGTTAAGCCTTTGCAATTATTAATGAAGTAATGCGAACAATTAAGAGACAGGACAGGAGATGTAGGTAAAAGAGCTGTGAAATACAAAAGTAGTTATAAATAGAAGTGGAGAAGTCCGTGTTTTATGATTTGGAACATTCGAGGGTAACTGGAAAGGTACAGAGTAGTTGAAAAGATTCTAGGCAGAAAGTGTGCATAGCTATTGGCAGGGCAGTTTAGCAATTGAATAAAAGACTAGGAACAAGGGTAGAAGATATCTACAGAACAAAGATTTCAAACTTGAGTAAAAGGCAGATAGAATATGGGGCAATTAGGAGTTATCAAGGATATAATGGGAGAAGCACAAAGGGTGAAGGGGCCAGTGATGGAGAAATGGAATACAGAAGCAAATTGGACCTTGAGTAAATGAAAAATGGTAAATGGTAGAGCACCAGGTCCATCAGTTTCAGATTGAAATTATCAAGATACTAGCTTCAGAGGGGGATGAATGGATGCTGGATTTATTAAGAGGAATATGAGAGGAAATAATGCCTAATGACTAGGAGGAGAGTCTAATAGTATCTACATCAAAGGAGAAAGGTGATGGATGAGGTAACTACAAAGCAGAGTTTGAAATTTTTGAGAGGGTACTACATGATAGATTGAGCGAGATCATAAAGATTGGTTAACGGCAGTATGGATTCATGAGGGAAAGAGGGACTGTGGCTGTCATCTTACAGGCAAAGAGGCTAGAGGGAAACCAGAAGCTCTGATGTGCTTTTGTAGACCTAGAGAAGGCTTATGATAGAATACCCAGAGAAGTGATGTTTTGGAACTTGAGGAAGAAGAAAGTCCTGGAAAAGTTAGTAGAATGGTAGAGATGATGCACAAAAAGAAATGGACAAAGGTAATAACTTTTTGGGGAACAGGAACCTTTGAAGTTAGTGTTGAATTACACCAAGGATCAGTATTGAGACTTTATTTGTGCTGGTCATGGATGCTTCAAGTGAAGAGATCAGAAATGAAGAGTTGTGGGAGTTGCTATATGCAAATGATTTGGTGATTACTGCTGAAAATGGTGAAGACTTACAGAGAAGGGTGTAGGGTGGCAAGATACTTTGGAGAGGGGTGGCTTAAGAGTAAATATGGATAAGACAGAAGCTATGATGAGCAGTTAGGAAGGTAGGGACAGGATAAATATGCATGAAAGTAGAGGTTCAGTTATACAACAAATGAAACAATTTAAATATTTGGGAACTACGAGTCAGGAGGGAGCATGTTGGGCTGAAGTTGAGAATACGATAAAAACAGCCTAGGAGAAGTGGAGGGAGGTTACAGGAATGGTATGTGATAAGAAAATGCCAATCAAACTAAAAGTCAAGATCTATAACACAATAATAAAACCAGTCTTAATGAATCATAAACAGGGGCTCTAAGAAAAAAATAGGAAGTAAAGCTTGAAAGAACAAAGATGAGAATGCTGAGGTGGATTATATAAATATCAATGCTTGAAAGATTGGAAAATGATGAAATAAAAAGAATGACAGGCAGGCACTAAAGATTACAGAGGTGATAAGATTTTCTTGATTGAGATGGTGGGAAGGGAGCGAGGCAGATTGGGAAGAACCTCTTACGGGGAAAAGATCGAGAGGGAGCCAGAGAATTGTAAGGTGAAACGATATGCTGAAGAGGTTTGGTAGAAGAGATATGCCATTGATAGAAGGCATTGATGAAGACGCATCAGGCAATCAACTCCTTGATGTCGGGATAACAAGAGAAAAGGAGGGAAACTTTTTTTTAAAAAGTCATTAAGAATATTCAGTAGACCATGGACATTTATGTGAATTTTGGAAGAATGACAAAAGTTGATTCATTAGGGTATCTGAGAGCAAATTGAGCAAGTGCTTAGAAGAGTTTCTGTGGCTATAGAAATTGAATTTCTAAAAACGGAATGAACTTGAATCTAGGAATACAATACAATGAAGGATATGCAATTAGATAAATCACAAGATTTACAAGAGTAAATAACCAGTTATTTCTGTACTTTGAAATTCAAGCCTTTGACCTTCTGATAATATAGTACATAATAGACATGGTTGAATACACCTCACTTCAAGACCGGAATGTTAGAAGATAATTATGAGCTATGGAGTATCACAAATTCTGAATATAATTGGATACGTTAATATTAACACACATTACCTTAGGAATCATAAAAAAAAGCCTCATGAAGTGGTATATGGAGATGGTCTATGTTTCAAAAAGAGAGATAAGAGTACAAATGTTTGGAAGCACAGTGTTATTCCATAGATAAAGATTACCATAACTAAATTGCTATCAACTTTATCTACTATTGTAAAAATCCACCCTTTGATCTATCACTAAGTAACACAATTCCCCTTCAGCTTGCTAGCTTTTCCCCTTATCTACAAAACCCAAGCAAAAAGAACTTAATTTATGAGTCATTCAAGTATATTGGAATATCAGAAGATGTATGGGACCAGATGTACACGTATAAACAAGAATATGACATCTGAATTTTAAATGGGAGAGTAAACAAAAATATAGATTAAGAGAGAAAATCTGTGTATTATTTTAATTTTTCAGAAAATAATTGTAATAGAAGTTTGGTGAAAGGACAATTAATAATTAACAAACGATGTTAATTGCCAAAAAGTATTGAGTACTTTGTAATGCCAACACTACGTTCACAGTTTCCATTTCCATACGATGAACTTGCCGCTTCAGAAACTAACAGCAACTATGATGTATATTACAAATCAAAGAATAACATCATTTGTACAAGATATACCGGTACTAAAAATCCCTTTAACCCAATCAATATCAATGATCAAAAAAATTCTATGTACCTTCGCTAGTCCTCACTTTCAACATTCAAGTGCAAAACAAAGGGGAAAAAAAAGAAAAAGAAAAAACAAAAATAAACTTACCCATTCTGGCTGGCTGGAGAGCCAAGTGAAAACAAAGCAGAACCCGACAGGAACCTTAGAGATCTTGAGTTTACTTAAGAAATATGTTCAAAAAGTGTTTCATAAACACTTGGAGTACTACACAGAGAATGGAAGTACCCTAAAATACACCCCCCAACACTTGTCCAATTCTCTAAACTAAATTCTATTCAACATCAAAATGCAAATCATATAACAATTACAATCTCAAGAGTGAAAACTAAATTTAAATACTGTGCAGTTAAGTATTCCATTTATAAAAAGAAGGTAACCATAATATATCTTGAGATAAATCACTGATGATGATACAAGTATATCCTGGGTTGCAACTTCATTGTAAAATCAAGAATGTTTCCTATAATCAAAGGCAAAGCAGATGAATTAAAATTGATGGCACAAGTAAAATATGAAAAATTGCTACATGAGAATGCTACTTTACAATTCACATTAAAACGGAAAAAACTAAAAATTTTGTACTGTATATTAAATATCAGCAAAAATTACTAATATTACTTGCCTTTGCGTATTACATGAAAAAATGTTATCCCTGATTTTAAAGTAAATAAAAAATATTTTGCTCATAGATCATTCTAGTTACAGTATATTTATTGAGTATTACAGTACATAAAGGTGCCATCAAATTTTTCCTCTACAGGCTTCTAAGAGGAAATCTTCTCTCCACTCTCTTCTGTAATAAAAATTTTGCCTGACTCTACATCTGGCTCAGGCCTTCTGTGGTGTTTAGTTACTTTCACAAATAGTCTGACAATGAACCAAAGCAGTTTCCAATAAATGTCTTCCAACATCGTAATCTTGAGAGTATAATTTCTAGCCTCAAGGTTCATCTTACAACTTAATTCTAGTGACCTTCAAAATGCAGACAAGCTAAGATTTCATTATTTAGATGTTCAAATTCCTAAAATAAAATCTAGACTTAATGAATTTGGGCAGCTATGTAAAAGACTGCATGGAATATATTGTGTTAAAAGCTAATAAGCAATACAACTGGCAGTTGATGGGACATGACACAGAATCTTAGTTTTTTCTACAACAGCTGTACACTGCAAAGTCTTAGAAAAGAATAGATTTCAATTCACATCCAACTTAATCAAGGGAAAAACTGATAATTAAATGTTGAGATGACAAATACACAGAATGAATCTTTTTTTATATTTCAGCACATATTCAATCATCAGGGATCAGAGTATATTCTATGATTTTTTTTTTTCAAATTTCCAATTATTGTAAACAATGTTTATTAGTTAATTCCCATGAGATTAAACAACAATCTAATGCTTCTCTCTCTTTCCGATAAGTCCCTTACAATCAATTTGCAGATGTTTTTCATATATAGAAAAAAATAATAATGTTAGTTGAAACAGAATACATTTACAATTTATTTACATGTTAACATGCAAACCCGAGTCCTTTAATAGGAGTATGATTTCAGCTAGAATGGATCTCTGCTGTTAAAATTTATAACCACGTGTTGGTCGTTACTGACGGATGGCTGAGAGGCCTCGTACCCCAGCCAGCACACTGTGTAGCCACTTTGATCTTCACCTATGGTTTGAACGGGCGGTCAAAGCAGGAAGCGAAACTTAAAGACTTACATTTGCATAGTATAGGGAAAATACAAATAAAAACTCTTTTCGTTTAACAGGAGACTTGTCCTTAGGAATAAGCCCTGTAACTATATTAGCTGCTTTAAAAATCCCAGAATATTAACATGATCAGACTTCATAGAGGTGCCAGTGTGTTGATCCCTACCATCACTAAACACTTGAGAATAAGCTACCCCAGGTTAGGCTTGTCTGTCCGCTGACAGACGGTCGAGGAAAACCTATATCGTCGGTGGGATTTGAAGTCACAATGTATGGCCAACTAGGTATGATATGTCCTATATTTCCTCCATCCTTCCGCACCTAAGGAGGATGGGGGAGATACTTCTATATCTTACTCATATAGAACCGTTGGACAGCATGGAAGCTTGCCTGGATCAATGTCCGATCCAGCAAGTAAGAGCATAGTCAGAAGCTCCACTTTTTAACCAAGGCTAACGTTGCAACCGTTATCTGGGACAAAATGTTTTTTGTTCAATAAGTAGCTAGGGAAGCTACACAATATTCTGAACAAATACCACAGATTCTATCAAAAATAAACTAAAGACCTGTGATTATATTCCCATATATAGTGAGGTATAAAGGTTGTCCAGCACTTCCAGAATCTAGTCTTTATCACTTGCACCACTGACAAGTTCTTCGCGAAGGTTATGGTTGATCCGAAATTCTGGCTTCTTGTGACAGAATCCAGGGTGGTCTTCTCATCTCCTTGTGGGAGCGTGTGTACAATTGCTCCACGAAGCCCGGGAGAAAATAATTTTAGGATTTATTTTCTAATTCCTTTTGTACTAAGGAAGTAGTTGTGTCCCCCTCTGGAACAGGAAGGCAAGTCCTTCAGGTACCCACTAATAACATTTATAGGGAGGAGATAAAGAAAGATTGAAGTTGTAACCAGATGAATTTTAAGTCCTGGCTACTTAACTCCTGACCCAAGGCAATGGAGGTGATCTTATATCTTTCCGAATGCCTAGAAACAAAGGAAAATACCTGCTATTCCAGGGAAGCAACAAGAGTGACTGCCAACATTTTGACAAGCAACGCTCGTCTCACACAAGAACGGGTACTGGTAAAAGCATAAGCATGAACTCCTATAGCTGGTATCAAAAAACCTTCCCAAGCAATGGTTTTTGGTACAGTACAGTGCTCCCCCCCCCCAACAAAAAAATGCCGAGGAATTGGCCTAATCCTCTGGAGATATTGCTAGGTTAATCATCCTGTACTTTGGTGATTCTGCCCTTCTTTCCTTCGACGGTAGGAGAGCTGGGAAGGAACAAGTAACAGGTATAGGAGAACTAGCTTCTTGGTGACTCAAAGATGACAAGTACTTAAGGAACCAGTGAAAGTGTTTATCATTGATACAGATCACATGGTTCCTCATCTCTATAACCGATTGCAAGGTTCTCCAGTCTTAAGGATCTTATCAAGCTAAACGAGGTTCCCGATCGTGGTAAACGATCGTAAGGTTCCCAATAGTGGTCACTACAGTAATCCCTCACCAAAGCAGAGTTCACTTATCGCTCTCTAAGTACATATCGGGTTTATAAATATATGTAAATGTATACCAAGGATTACTCTTTATCATGAGGATTTCTCATGGAAGATAAGTTTTATATTCTCATACTGTACTTTACTTTGTTAAAAGTATGTTATTTTTGGTCCTAAAAATTAATAACCTCAATTACAGTAATACAGAACACACGTGTAACAATTGGGATCTAGAGTAGTGTGCAAGCACCAAATTTTTACCCATAAAAAATTATTTTGTCAGTATCTAATGTATTATGCTAGTCCCTTTTAAGAGACCAAATTTCAAAAAACTAACCTCTTTATCCCAACTTCTAGTTTAATAAGTTAATAGAGAAAAAGAGAATGAATGATTTAAGCATAGTTAGTAATGCATATGGCTATATATTATCTAACATAAAACAGCTGTTTCTGTTATGAAGAACTAATTATGAAAACAACAGCTATTTTGTTTGCAATTCAACTTTCATAAAATATTTAACAATCACCGTAATTGTTAAAATTTACGTTAAGTACAATACGACCGACATATTACATTACACATTTTTTTTAGTTAATGAAAAGGTACATCAAATAGCATAAAAACTACCAAAAGAATAGGAAGAAAAAGTCAATAATTTTCTAAACTTTGTTATCGTGCATCATGAGGGTAAATATCAAACTTCAATATGCTATTGAAATGGACAACAAAACAAGAAAAAAGTATTTTTACGAAAAACTACATACAGTACAGTACAATGGCAAATTATTGAAAAATAAAAAATAGTTCATAGAATAATTGTCTGTTTTAGCAAGAGAAAAGAAAATCTATTAGGTAGTTTGCTTAAGTTGATTTGAAAAGCGTTGAAAGTAGTCACAAAGAAACGTAAAAATGTATACAATGGATAAGACCTATATTAGCTGTTTTTATTTCAAAATGCGATACTAGTACAGTACACGAATATTACAAGCATTATTATTGGATACTGTTAAATGAAACAGGTGTTATTTAAATCCTGTTTATTTTACATGCAGCTATACTTTTTGGCCACAGTAAATGCACATATACTTTGGTCAACAACATAGCCTGGTAAAGCACTACATGCTGTATGTTAATGAGTGTTCACATTAATTTTTTTTCATTTACGCATACGTAAGAATGCGTCAACAGAAAAGTAAGTTTTAGCTTGAAAAGTTCCAAGTGTGTAACGGGTTTATAAGTGTTAGGAACGTTCACAGTATAAATGATTAAATTTATGAAAATAAAAAAGTAGGAAAAATATAAAAAATACAATTACTGTAGACTTTCGTACCTTCTTCATCATTTATTGGCTATGAGGGAAGGGTGGGGGTGGGGGTCAGGGGTTGGGGGGGTTTGAACGGAACAATCATGATAGCCGAGTGATTACTGTACTAAACTAGCAGGTTACACAGACCTGTAAGTCGGCTAGTTAGTGAGAAAACTAGAAATTCTTTCTTCCCTTCAATATATGTCGCACAGAAAATAAATTATTAAAACAACCAGTGGCTACTCAGTATGCAGGCTTGAGAATGGGCCTTCCCTGCCACCCGTAGTAAATACCAACACCTTGTTATAAATTTTAACAGCAGAGTTCCAGCCCAGCTAAATACAAACTCCTACTAAAGGACAAGGGTTTGTAATTGTGTAGGAACAAATCCAAGTTATGTGATTTTCCATTCTATTACTATTCCAATTATATTGAAATTCTACTCTCTCCTGGCATTCTTTTGGATAATGACTATCATTAACAATTATTTCTGAGACTCAACATTGTAGTTTAATTAAAATCAAGGGTTGTCCCTATATTCACTATCATGGAGTCACAACATGAGGAAACTTATTTCATGGATATGAAAAATTACGCCATCTTATTAAGTTCTTAGTATGTAAAAATTAATACGAAGGCACGGTACAAACAAGGTTTCAACTCCAAACATAAATATGAACAATCTCCTCCAAGTTTTTGCCATGCCAATATCCAAAGAAAGGACTGACCAAATTACTTGTTTGAGTATCAAAGGTCTGCTAGAAAGAGAGTCATATGTCATGATTCTGGCAAAACCAGAGGAGGAAAGCGAGCAGATACTGTATTTTATTCATATATTTCATACGGTGAATTATCTCAAGATTAAAAAGAAAAAAATAACTGGTACTATCCTAAAACAATATATTGCAGATTAACTACCCATAAATAGTATTTCTTGATACAGAACAAAATATTTACTAGTATTAAATTCAAAATGAAAAATATAGGTAAGGAAGAAATGAATTTTTAGAAATTAAACTACTAGTCAATTCCAATCTTTGTGCAGCATTTCAAGTTCTGGTGTGAGGTACAAGTGTTAACAACTATGTATTGAGAAAAATGAAGACAGAATTGAGTCTATTATGTGATGTGTGCCTGTGTGCGTGTGTGTGTGCATACCTTGGTGAATGGTGCGGTGAGGAGGGGGGGACTCGGAGCGCTCACTTGGCGAAGGTGGGGTTGGGGGGCGTTCTAAGTATCCAGGATCCACGTAGTTACCTGCAGCAGCATCCCGATAATGTCCGCTGTATCCAGCTTCATTCTGTGGGGGGTAGCCGACTTGTCCGTAGGGGTATTCTTGGCGAGACGGAGGACCTCGAGAATAGGGATCATATTCATAGCCTGCATTCGAAGTGGGAGGGTATCCTTCGTACTGGCTTCGAGAGCCTGCCAGGAAAATACCCAATATTAGAAGGGACATTTCCAAAACGTGCTTTAATATCTAAGCTGAATAATGAAATACAGTACAGGATTTACATTGTAGTACAGTATGTCTCTAGTCTATTTTAGGGGCAAAATCTATTCAAATTCAGTTTGGGACATAACTGGAAAGAAACTAGTAACTGTAGAGTATTGCAATATACTACCACATTTATCTGTTAAGTGCATAAAAATTTCTTAAATTCATCTTCTATTCATAGTGCATCTCGTAAGGAAATAACTTTTTAATGTGATGTAAGGCTACCAAGTTTGCAAAGATATTATCAAAATAATTTAAATCAAAGTGATATAATGTACAGTACTGTATTTAAAAATGTGGCGTAACTTACCAGCTTCGCTGGCCGGAGAGTGAGGTCGGTAAGGATCCATGGCATATCCGGGTTGTGATGGAGGGGCTTGAACGTACGAGTCGTATTCTCCTCCTGGATATTCTACCACCTCGCCGTTGGGCCCTATATGGCGGACCTCTCGGATAACTTTTGTAGTAGTAGTTATCTAAAATGAGAAACAGTACTAGAATTTAGTTTCAGTTACGTAAGACAGTTCCCGATTCTGGAACAACTCCAGACCAAGATAATACAATACTGTATAATTAGAACAATCACCTAAAAGAAGCGTGATTGAGTTTAATTCCAGATGGCTTACAATCACTCAATCCATTGCGCAAGAAATTTTTTTATACTCCCCATGGTCCTCTGTTGATGCATCTTGAAATCGCTACCCTAAATTGCTCAAGTACAACTTTGAAATTATTATTTAGATTGTATTCAACACTAGTTGGGAAATGCTGCGAAACTTGGCAGTGTACCTTCAAAAACTTTTACCGCTGATGACATTTGGGAAAAGAAACTGATAACTTACGTAGTATTAGTTATCTAAAAGGAGAAACAATACTAGGATTCAGGTTCAGTTAAATTAGTATGTTCCTGGTTCTAGAACAATTCAAAATCAAGATACTGTATTACAATACCGTGTAATTCGAACAACCACCCGAGAAAAATTCACCTACAACAAGAGAGACGGAGTTTAATTTCAGATGGTTTACAATCAATTAAAAAATTAATCCATTTCCCAAGAAATTTTATTATACTCCCTATGATCATCTGTTGATGCATCTACTCATCTCTAACCTAAATTACTTGAATACAACTTTGAAATCGAAATTTAGCATGTACCACTCAATGTATTCAACACTAGTTTGGATACACTGTGATAGGCCTAGCTGTAATTAATTTTCATGGTGTACCTTCAATCATTTTTACTAATGCTTGCTTATGCAAAAACAGAACCCTTGTTAGAAACTATAAGTTGAAAACTATTCTAAAATGCTTTACTGTACTTAGATCTTCATATTTCAGCAGACAGTTTTAAGTCTTAGTAAATAAAGTAACACTGTATGTAAAAATTTAGGTAAATACAAGAGAGGTAAATGCATAACATTTAGCACCCTTGAGAAAAACATATCAGCAAAGTATAGCTATAAAACTTAATTTTCCTATATTCAATTCAAATCAAGAAATTATAGGCTATCTTATGAGATTAATAATAGATACTAATCTTTTCATATAAAAAACTAGTGGAGTATACAAGAATCACTAGAAGCAAAGTCAAAGGGAGAGCATAGCTTTTTCAATAATCTCAACAATGAAAAATTTACCTGCTGTGTCGTGTGTTGCGTTTGTTTTTGTGAGACTAAGTGTAGGTTATCTTGACCCGATGACGACACAGACAAGCGAGAGGAGCTGGGACTCTCGCTGTGCGGATGACCGTTAGTAGTAGTAGTTTGCGGCCCGTAATCTACGCTATAGGAGGTGGTAGTAGTTGTCACCTCAGGTTGATTGCTGAAATGAGTGAACCAATATATAAGCAAATAACAACTTCAGCCACCACTAATGCTGACCACGGTGCTGACAAAATAAATCCAGTGGTACAGAAAACAAATTCAGGAAGTAATGAAAATAACTCATTGTATAATTTTTGTAAAAAAAAATATTCAAGTGTTCTGCATACTATTACTGTAATTACAAATACATTACACATAATGTATACCATTTACAGACATTTTTTTCCCCATCAACAAAACACCAGAAATTCAAAAGCAGAGTAAAGAGGCTAATACTCGACAAATATTACATAGTAGATATGAACTTAAAATGCACAAAAAGCTTAATAATAAAAATGAGCCAGTTTCTTAATATATTACACAAAATTCAATCATTTTAACAAAGAATCTTTCTGAACAATATTCTTAAGTGTTTATAACTAAAAAAAACCATGCTCTACTATAAGGAGAACTAATTACAACTTTGTCAAAACTATGAAACAAAAACAAAATCATCCTTAGATTTGAAATACCTTATTTCATTGGCTCTAATGCACATTTCAAAAACAAAATAAAATAAAGGCTTTTCAATGGGTGTAGTGTAAATACAGATTAATTTTCTTAAAAGATTCTACCCACAGTATAATATTATATGACAAACTCGTTACTCAACAGATATCAAAGTACTGTAGTTTTACAGACAAAATTTAAGAATATACAATTAAGAAAAATTAATAAAAAGAATGAGCTGCGCCCAAAATTTTCTTTGCCGTTCAACATATCTATTAAAAACCTTATTTTATAAATCCCTACACACACTATGGCAAACCCCCCCCCCCCCCTTAAGAAAATGAGCAACAATAGAAAGGATACTGTACAGAGTATACTATACAATAAAATATTTAAAAATTATAAAACATGGAATTACAATTTACGAAAATACGATAAACTGGGGAATCTAAAAACATAATATTGTAAGGACTACATAAAGGACTTGGTACTGGATTCAGCAACAAGTATTGTTTTAAAAATACCAGTCTCAAAGTTAATGTATTTAAGAAGATACAAAAATGTTTTGTCAGTATAACATTCTCAAGTCCATCTTTTCTATTATTCATAGCTTTGCTAACTTCGTAACTTTCCGTATTTCTCCAACTTTAATTTCCCAACATTTCCTTGCTGAAAGAATCTTTAATTAATTCTCTTTTCGGTACCCTAACTTATCTAGAGATCTAGTGAGAAATTATCCATTTTTCTACTACCTATCCCACCCAATGCTTCCATTATTGCAAATGTAATTGAACCCCTCACATATAAAGGGGCTATGTTCTGTATACTTCCACGTTGTCATGAAGATACCTAATTTTCCTGTGCCAACATTTCTCGTTCACATCAAGATTTGAGACGATAGTCGTCATTGTCACTATCAATTTAACAAATCAAATTCAAAGCATTTTGATTACTATATCTTACATGAACATTCTGTGGATGCATTGTAAACAAATCCATGTACTGTACCTTAAGCTTGACACATAAGATTATACTGTATGTTCTATATAATGATAACTTATTTTTAAACAAAATGATAAAACCTGATAGCACTTCACATCATAAGTTTTCAGGCAAGATGTTAAATGTCTGTGGGAAAAGAAATACAGTGCTACTGCTAATTAAAATATTCCAAACAGAATAGCATGTATTAAGTCAAGCTCAAAATTTGTATACCATTCCCGCAGTACAAATACAAATTCAAGCGCAATACTTTCAAAATCAATCTGTAAAAGGATACAAACTCAAATAGCTAAACTATACCAACCTGGACTACAGAGATTCTTACCTAGTATTCAAAATACAGTGCAATCTCTAAATAATAAGTTTCTTAGCAAAGCTGCTACAAAAAGTTTTTAAACTTACGCATTTGAACTGTTCTTGGCAGCCTTTTCCTTCTCTAGAACCCTGAGCATCAATTGCAGCAAAAAGCAAAAAATAAAGATAAAGTTAGCTATCACTTAATTCAGTGTATATATTATTGTCATACTTATATTTCTTTCCACTTCTGTTTTCTCTGCTTAAAGAGGTGGCTTCAGAAGCTGTAAGCCGTACTCAGCTGGTATTTTGGGGTGAAGTTGTAAGTCCTTCACCATCTAGGTTGTGACAAACCACAGTTGACTTACTATCACACTAATAAATCATTACAATGATTTTCAAACTGACAGCTCAAAATCTTGGGATTCAGGAATAAAACCCAGGCTCTTTTGCTGGTGAATTGATTTTTCGAACCACTGGACTATGGAGGCCTAATGTATAAGCTAATGTATACGATGCATTGTAACAGTTGTATGATACACTTTGCATTCAATCAAATAGCACAGTCACATTCCAATTACAATGACCTACACTATAGGGATTTCAAACCTAAAAATTTACTTAAACCATAAAACATCTCCAAAAATTTACTCGAGTTTTAATTTCAGATCTAAAGTATTAAAAAGAGCAAATAAAATATTACAATTCAATGCAAAGATATTACAATTCAATGCAAAGATTTCTCAATTCTAAATGCAGAGCTGTTAAGTAGTATCAAATTATCCTTTAATTTCAGCAGGCTGTTGAATTCTAGAAACAATACTGTGTACGTACAGTATACTACAGAACATGTGGTATAATAAAGATTATACTGTATAGTATATTAAAAAAAAAAAAACTATGTAACCAGTCAGTATCTGTTATACAAAATCCCCTCAACATTCATGGTTTTGCTTCAATATATTCTTGATGGATTGTTTCCATGAGTTATACGTACAATATGGCTCTTTCAGGCATAGTTTGGCAAAAAAAAAAAATTGCTCCAATCTACGAACAAAATTGTTTTGCAAAATATGGTGTTGCATAGTTCCATTATAACAATATCCATCACAAGATTTTCATTAACAATGAAAACAAAGGAATCTTCTACCTAAAATAATATTCTATAACAATAAAAGGGTTCCAAATTTACTTTGGTAACTACCGCAACACCGTATGTACAGTATCATCAACCCCACAAAAATCAATAATCAATCAGGGCTTCTTAATCCTCTAACCTGAATTGAAAGTTTTCCCATTTCTAAAATTGACTGGTAACTGAATTACTGAAATCTCCAAAAAAAAAGTTACAGTACTATAATATGGATACGAGATATCACATCCTGCACCCAGAAGAAGAAACAGGAGTAATTGCTCAGTAAGAAAACACCTAAAATACTTTAAATAAACTCCTACGGCAACTAGCTAAAGTACGTGTTTTGGGTATGACAAATTAATTTCACCACCTTCCCTTGTGATAGAATCATATAACAAGAAATAATGTCTTCAATTAAAGTACTGTACGTATGGTTTCCCATCAGATTCAAACTTTTGGTAATTCTATTCATTACAAAGAATATTCTATTAGATGTTGTTGCTCAATATCTAAACTACCTGATCACCTTCAATTCTATCGACTTAGTAGGTTTATAGAGAGGGCTTTTCTATTTTGGTTGGAATTCAAATTTTCCTATTGTACCGAAATTCCAAAACTCACGATTAACAAATGCTAGTAGTTTTAAGATCATTGTAAATGAAAACAGACTGGGAAGAACCGCAGAGGACAATTCTAATATTTAGGTGTGTACAGTAGCACTTAAATGAAACTCAACATGGAAAAATGTTATTTTTATTAATAAAATAAATTTTTGAATATACTTACCCGGTGATTATATAAGCTGCAACTCTGTTGTTCGACAGAAAACTCTACGTTCAAAATACGCCAGCGATCGCTATGCAGGTAGGGGGTGTACATCAACAGCGCCATCTGTCTAGCAGGTACTCAGTACTCAATGTAAACACAGAACCAATTTTCTCCTCGGTCCACTGGGTCTCTATTGGGGAGGAAGGGAGGGTCCTTCAATATATAATCACCGGGTAAGTATATTCAAAAATTTATTTTATTAATAAAAATAACATTTTTCAATATTAAACTTAGCCGGTGATTATATAAGCTGATTCATACCCAGGGGGGTGGGTAGAGACCAGCATTACTTGTTTACATTATTATGAGCTAAGTATTTTGTATTTCATTTTAGCAGTTATTCAAAATAACAAACATAAAATAAATAAGTACCGGGTAAGGAAGTCGACTTGAACAATTACTCTGCCTTTTTAAGTACGTCTTCCTTACGGAGCCTCGCGATCCTCTTAGGATGCTGAGCGACCCCTAGGATCTGAAGTATCAAGGGTTGCAACCCATACAACAGGACCTCATCAAAACCTCTAATCTAGGCGCTTCTCAAGAAATGACTTTGACCACCCGCCAAATTAAGTAGGATGCGAAAGGCTTCTTAGCCTTCCGGACAACCCAAAAACAATAATAAAACATTTCAAGAGAAAGATTAAAAAGGTTATGGAATTAGGGAATTGTAGTGGTTGAGCCCTTACCCACTACTGCACTCGTTGCTACGAATGGTCCCAGAGTGTAGCAGTTCTCGTAAAGAGACTGGACATTCTTAAGATAAAAAGACGCGAACACTGACTTGCTTTTCCAATAGGTTGCGTCGATTATACTTTGCAGAGATCTATTTTGTTTAAAGGCCACAGAAGTTGCGACAGCTCTAACTTCGTGTGTCCTTACCTTCAGCAAAGCTTGGTCTTCCTCATTCAGATGGGAATGAGCTTCTCGTATTAACAGTCTGATAAAATAGGATAAAGCATTCTTTGACATAGGCAAAGATGGTTTCTTAACTGAACACCATAAAGCTTCAGACGGGCCTCGTAAAGGTTTTTAAATAGAACTTAAGAGCTCTTACAGGACATAAGACTCTTTCTAGTTCATTTCCAACCATACGATAAGTTTGGAATATCGAACGATATTGGCCAAGGCCGAGAAGGCAGCTCGTGTTTGGCTAGAAAACCAAGTTGTAGAACATGTAGCCGTTTCGGATGAGAATCCGATGTTCTTGCTGAAGGCATGAATCTCACTGACTCTTTTAGCTGTGGCTAAGCATACCAGGAAAAGAGTCTTTAAGGTGAAATCTTTCAGGGAGGCTGATTGTAGCGGTTCGAACCTGTCTGACATAAGGAATCTTAGTACCACGTCTAAATTCCAACCAGGTGTAACCAAACGACGCTCCTTCGTGGTCTCAAAAGACTTAAGGAGGTCCTGTAGATCTTTATTGTTGGAAAGATCTAAGCCTCTGTGACGGAAGACTGATGCCAACATGCTTCTGTAACCCTTGATAGTGGAAGCTGAAAGAGATCGTTCTTTCCTCAGATATAAGAGGAAGTCAGCTATTTGAGTTACAGAGGTATTGGTCGAGGATACGGATACTGACTTGCACCAGTTTCGGAAGATTTCCCACTTCGATTGGTAGACTCTAAGGGTGGATGTTCTCCTTGCTCTAGCAATCGCTCTGGTTGCCTCCTTCGAAAAGCCTCTAGCTCTCGAGAGTCTTTCGATAGTCTGAAGGCAGTCAGACGAAGAGCGTGGAGGCCTTGGTGTACCTTCTTTACGCGTGGCTGACGTAGAAGGTCCACCCTTAGGGGAAGTGTTCTGGGAACGTCTACTAGCCATCGGAGTACCTCGGTGAACCATTCTCTCGTGGGCCAGAGGGAAGCAACTAGCGTCAACCTTGTCCCTTCGTGAGAGGCGAACTTCTGCAGTACCTTGTTGACAATCTTGAACGGAGGGAATGCATATAGATCTAGATGTGACCAATCTAGTAGAAAGGCATCTATATGAACTGCTGCTGGGTCCGGGATTGGTGAGCAAAATATTGGGAGCCTCTTGGTCATCGAGGTTGCGAAGAGATCTATGGTTGGCTGGCCCCAGGTGGCCCAAAGTCTCTTGCATACATCCTTGTGGAGGGTCCATTCTGTTGGAATTATTTGTCCCTTCCGACTGAGACAATCTGCCATGACATTCAAGTTGCCTTGGATGAACCTCGTTACTAGTGATATGTCTAGACCTTTTGACCAGGTGAGGAGGTCCCTTGCGATCTCGTACAATGTCAGAGAGTAGGTCCCTCCTTGCTTGGAGATGTACGCCAAAGCCGTGGTGTTGTCCGAGTTCACCTCCACCACTTTGCCTTGAAGGAGAGACCTGAAGCTTTTCCAGGTCAGACGTACTGCCAGTAGCTCCTTGCAGTTGAAATGCATTGTCCTTTGACTCGAGTTCCATAATCCCGAGCATTCCCGACCGTCTAATGTCGCACCCCAGCCTACGTCCGATGCGTCCGAGAAGAGAACGTGGTTGGGAGTCTGAACAGTCAGGGGAAGACCCTCTCTAAGGTTGATATAGTCCTTTCACCAAGTCAGACAAGACTTTATCTTTCCGGAAACCGGGATCGAGACCGCTTCTAGCGTCTTGTCCTTTTTCCAGTGAAAAGCTAGATGGTATAGAAGAGGACGGAGGTGTAGTCTTCCTAGTGACACAAATTGATCCACGGATGACAGTGTCCCTACCAGACTCATCCACAGCCTGACTGGGCAGCGTTCCTTCTTCAGCATCTTCTGGATGGATAGCAGGGCTGGGGGCTGATCGTCTTGTTCAGCAACGTCCTCATCAGAGGGTTCCTCATCCGAAACTGATGAGGAAACGGCAACGGAGTGGGCAACGTCTGACTCGCTGAATCCGGTCGCACTGGTGGATGCGTGACGGAGCCGGACGCAATATCATGGAACTGCTGCACAGTCTGTGAACTGTCAACAACTATGGGTGCGCGAGGAAGTACAGCGTCAACCCGAAACTGTCTAGACTGTCTGGGTTGTGCAGTCAACACCCTACCGGGTTGCTGAGGTTGACGCACTGCGTCACAACAAGTCACCTCTGCTGGTTGTTGAACGTCCTGAACGTCAACAACCACCTCCGAGCGTCGCTTAACGTCAACGTGCGACTGGCAACCCACACTGGGTCGCATCGGTGGAGGAACCACCTCAAGTGGCAGACGCGAGTAGGTTACCTCAGCGTCAACAGGGCGCACAACCGACCGGTTGGAAGGTTGTTGGCCAGAAGGAGGAACCACCTCAACTGGCAGACGCGAGTAGGTTACCTCAGCGTCAACAGGGCGCACAACCAACCGGTTGGAAGGTTGTTGGCCAGAAGGTTCTTCTCCGCATTTAAGTCCTCTATCAAGGACGCAAGCTTGGACTGCATGTCTTGCAGCAAAGCCCATTTAGGGTCTACGGGAGCAGGTGTGGCAACAGACGGGGTTAGCGACTGAGGCGGAACCATTTACCATCCCTGAAAGCCTTGTTATGTGTGACATAATAGTACAGCAAAACTTCAAAGGCTCGACAAAAGTTGAGAAGTTGACCTGTAAACAACTTGGAGCGTCTCCTGGCTAGGCGTCAGGGCGAGTCTACCAGAATTGAGAAGTCTATCTGGGCAGAGGCATGAACTCCCAAGCCGAGAACTTCTCTCGTGTCCTATCAGACTCTCGCTCAATAAGCCAGTTTAAAAGAAGGGAAAAAAGAAGGCTGTATCCCTAAAACTCCTCCTGGTGCAAAAACCAGTCGCCTAGCCAACGTAACGCTCTCTAGGAGAGCGAGAGAGCACTAGCTTAAAAACAACGGCTTCGAAGTAGCTAGGCCTAGTGTAAGTTCTGACATTAGGCGAACGAGGAGCAGCAGTTACAAGATCCGGACGAAGATCCTTAAAAAATCATCATGATTTAATTAAAGTCCATAGGAGGCTAAGCAGCTTAAGGCTCCTCTCCAAATGACAGAGTCCTCAAGGGAATATCAGTAGGAGGGAGAACAGCACTTTCTCATCTACAGGAACCTTGTCCGATAAAAGCTAGGTTACCTCAGTGAGTCTCTCACTGGTGCATTAGTAGCAGACCAGAAGGCAAAGTCATGTAACTGCTTGACAGTCTGTGAACTGTCAACAACTGAACTGTCAACAACAACAGGTGCGTGAGGACATACAGTGTTCACTCGAGACTGCTTTGACTGTCTATACTGAACAGTCAAAACAACTCTAGAATGCGGAGGTTGACGCACCGCGTCAAAACAAAACAACTTAGACTGCTGTTGTACCTCGCGAACGTCAACGGAAGGTTCCGTGCGTTACTGAACGTCAACATGCGGCTGGCAGGGTACACTGGAACGCATGGGTGGCGGGACTCTCTCAGCTGGAGTGCGGCAGAAGGTCGCCTCAGCGTCCACAGGACGCACAACCGTGGTTGGTTGTTGGCTAGAGGTTGGTGCAGTGTCAACCTTCTCCGCACGAAAGTCCCGCATCAATGACGTTAACCGAGACTGTATGGTCTGCAGCAAAGACCACTTAGGGTCTACAGGAGCAGGTGCGGCAACAGACGGTGTGACTGCCTGATGCGGTACCGCTTTGCCTCTCTTAGGAGGTGAGCAGTCGTCGGAAGACTGCAGCGAGTCCGAACTGACCCAGTGGCTACAACTGGGCCGTTGGACTTGCGCGGAAGGGACCGACTTGCGCTTAATAAGCTGCGAGACCTTGGTCCATGGTTTTTTACGAGAAACCTCTTCCGCAGACGAGAAATAAATGGGCTCTCTCGTCTTTGTGTGGGTGGGGCGATCTTGGGTGGATACGCCCGAAACCACGGAGGGAAACGTATGTTCGTTGATCAAGGCCTGACGAACCCATAAGTCGTTCGACATTACTTCTCCCCTGGGCTTGGGAGCTTGCAAGAGGTCCCGGACTAGGTGAACGACAGGCACGAACAGACGAACCCTCAGACGCAACACTAACATTTTGCGCATATCACTTTATCACTTTGATTTTCTGTTTTGCACTTATTTCACTGAAATCGAAACTTTTACTGATTTCTACCTGAAACACGCAATTCTACCCTCATTAAAAGGTAGTAATTGCGAAATCAGTCGTATAATGCAGTTCATTAATACTAGCAAAAAACAGAAAACATATATAAAGATAAAAAATTCAGTGGCTGGGAAAGAGACTAAACACTAGTTCAAATAAACTACGTTTACAATCTCTCACCGCACATAGCCTGGGGACAAGAATAAAACCCTAGAACCGTTTTACCTTCTTCCCCGTACAGCGACTAGGGACGAGAGTAACACGAGAACAACGTTACCCGCTTGAACGGAACGTTTTCTCTCCTCTCTCTCCCTCCGTCTCTATCTCTCTCTCTCTTTCTCTCTTGATTTCGCACCTAAGAGAAGAGCCCAATTATATATCGTCAAAAAAACATGTTATTTGACTAAAGGAAAAAAACTGAAAGGTTTTCCAATAAGAAGTTCCTTTAATTTAGAATTTTAAAACATTAAAGCTAAGAGAGAATGAACAAAACGTCAGAATCGATTTACTCTTACTGCAAAGTGAAACCGTGATACACTCTCTCTCTATCGTAACGATAGAGCGCATGTTGAACGTCCTGAACGTCAACAACTGCGTAGTCTAAAAAACTAAACGTTAGTTCATCTTTGAAAACAGTACGAAGACTATCAAAGAAAATCTTTCATAAAACATTAAATTTAAAAAGTTTTAAATTCTTTAAAGGGTAAATACGATATAACGGGCTCAACGTTGATTAACTTTGGTTCCAAGTTAGGACCGCCTACTATCAGGAAAGGTCGCATATAAACAAAACATAAAAATTATCTTTATATGTTTATAATAAATGGAAAGTTAATCGAAGAGGCCTAATAAAGGCGGAGAGATATAAAATATATAGATCTATAACGTGTTAAGCAAAATTACTAAAAACCTAAACACACTTCCGTCTAAGGGAAGGGTCGGCCATTTAAAAGTGAAAGAGAGTCCATATTCTCTTTGTCACCCTAATTAAATCTATCCAAAACGAGTTCAAGTTTTGAGATGAAGATAAAACACCTGCATAGCGAAAGCTCAAAACTAGAATAGTGTACTTCACCAAATAGTTGTGAAAACAAATCCAGTTAGTAACAGCGTATTAGTAGGTCTTGCCGGTAGCCCGACAGAGAGAATATTGGTTCTGTGTTTACATTGAGTACTGAGTACCTGCTAGACAGATGGCGCTGTTGATGTACACTCCCTACCTGCATAGCGATCGCTGGCGTATTTTGAACGTAGAGTTTTCTGTCGAGCAACAGAGTTGCAGCTTATATAATCACCGGCTAAGTTTAATATTGAAAAACTAATGTTTTAAAAAAATCTACAGTAATAAATGTCTATTTATCTCAGTTCATTTCATAAATACTAAGTGGAAACTGTGCTTTGTCTTACAGAACAATTTTTTTTATAATTATAATGTATTTCAATCAAGTTTTTAATATGGACTATCTATTTTTAGAAAAACTGACAGCGATTTGGATCACTTCTTCATAATCAAAATCCAAGCCATATACTGTTCCTGTGTATAACATTATCTTCTACTCCATACTAACTCAACATTTAAATTCTATCAAACTTTTCTCTCGATATTTCTTCTTCTTAGATTAAACAAACAAAGATGTTAGGTCATGTACCTACTGTAGTCTTAACTCTTCGAGGTTCACGTATGCCATACATTTCACTTTCAAACTTCACACACATTTGTTTTACAAATGGGCATTTACATAGACCATAAAATCTATACTGTGTTGGATGAAGAAAAAGGGATTATCAGATAGGTAATACCAGTTTACTATGATAGGAAAATGGTAGGTAGATGGTTCAAGAAGACTTTCCATATATATTTCCAGAAAAAAGTCTCTACATACAGAAGTTGTAATTTCTCCAAATGCTGGTATTATATATGAAATCAAAACTGTGAAATAATGTGTTATCCCTACACAATTAATAATATGCTACTATATGCATATCTTAATCATAGAATAATAAATAATGTCATTATACATGTACAAGTATGGTATATCCTTTTCAATAAATCAAACCATCTAAAAACCATATACCAGTTCGGAAGAGTCATTAGAAAATTTCATATACATCACTTCAACAAAATATCTAAATTAGGCTTGGCCACCATAAGACAGGTCGATATTTAGCCACACCATAAAGAACAGAACAATGCGATGCATTGTGCATCTATATATGGAAATTTATACCAATGTTAAAACTTAACATCATGCACTAGATCATACTGTACTTACCCCAACTCCTAGTTCACTTAAACAACGTTTAATTATCAAAATGATACAACTGAACTTATCACTTGTATATTTCTTTATGGTCAGCTTACTAAAAATAAAATACTTTGACCCATGCCATTCTCACCATACCCTTTTTGGCATCATACTGCCACATTCGAATGTGAAACAAGGTATACAATACCCACCTCTTCATCATTAGAGGTAGCATTTATATCTAAGATAATACAGCTCACATTGATTCCTTCTTGACACTAGCTAAATGTTGATGTTTACCCGAAAATCTAAAATTTCATATAGGACTCATACTTCAAGATAAAATTCATGTTTGCTACTGATTCTTTGTAAGAATACTGATCTATGATGGTATGAAGAGAAAACTAACTTTATAAACATGAAAATGACCAATCAATTAACATGATATAATCTTTCCTCACCCTCAGTAAGATTTGACTCTTGTTACCTCTATATCAAAACTTAATTACAGGTCCTGCAAAAAGCTATTCAATTATTAAATGCATAATCCATTGAGAACATATTTACAGACATCTAAATACTAAGAATAAATAGAATAAAATTATCTACATGAATTACCAATTATTAGTCATCCTACTCCTATAATTAGTCATTAACAAGTCCAGAATCTCAAAGGGACGATTGAGAATTAAAAAGTTCAACTTAAACTTACATATTACACTGAAAACAAATGTTTATGATGACATGGTAGTAAAATCAGCCGGATATTCAGGGAAGAAGAAGAAAAGTTAATGAAAGAACATACATACCTTTTCTATTAGTAAATTAGAGGTCTAATACAGTTTCGTTACCCAGATAAGGAAATAACTACACTAACCAATACAGTCTACTATACTGTACTGGTATTGTATATAAAGAATGTATTAAATTATGCAGATAGACCTGTGACGAACAGATTACTTGAATTTGCGAATCACTTTGCAAAACAAACTGTATTCCTTATAAAACTATACAATAATAAAAGAATCTCAGCATGCATGTAGGACAGAGATGATTCTTTTGGGTAGAAGTGTTAATACAAAACGACATGAATAAAAACAACAAATGTAATATTTGGTATGCATAAAACTTCACTTGGTTTTCAAACTTACCTGAAATTACAAACTCCATTAATCTTTTAGATTTATTCGAGCTATATATATATATATATATGCCAATCAAAAATTTTAACAAACTAAATTCTATAAAACTATTCATTCCTAACAGCAAAGAACTAATGGCTTCTTTTAACAGCTATATATAGATTGTAATTATAGCACCATCACAGCAGTTAGTAAAGGAAACAAAGTTGAAAATAACAACAGCTTGTTTAATAAAACAAAATAAAAACCTGTGCAAGAAAAAACCACACGCATGTGTATTAACTGTGCAATAAGGTATACAAAAGGAGCCAGGAAATCCAAATTAATACCTAAGCTGATTAGGACTTTAATTTTTTTCTGGGAGGGGCAGGAGGATTAAAATGAAGCACCCTTTAATAGGATTAAGGCGGTTAAAGTACATAGGTGCAGCCAATAACAGTTAACGGGTGAGGGAGGGGGGGAGGGATAGGTACTGCGTTGAAAGCTTAGTTTGGATGAGCGAGTGTGTGTACGTAAAATAAGGAAAGTGCCATCACACTCAAGGAGGAGCCAATGATATCACAGCGGTGCTCAAACAAAGAGATTACCTTAATACTGCATTTAAAGTCCACCGTACGTTGACCGTCAATCTTTCAACTGTTGAAACACAGAAATTCACAATTACTTACAAAAGACTACGCAAATTTTAGTCATCTTCATTTCTTACTGTGATGAAGTTAAAAAGAGGAAGTCATATCTATGTTTTAACTAAAATATTGGCTTATATTAATATTCTATGATGCTTTCTAAAAAGAGCCAGGCAATCTGAATATACCAAGTAGGCACTGCAGCCTCTATATCCTCTAAACACACGTGGCTTACAAACTGGAATTCTTTGGCAACCGGAGAAATGTGATGATGTTACCCACTCCCATCATTTTTGTCTGAATCATACGTCTACCACTTTCAAAACGTTTAAAGTTCTTTAAATGGGGTTTTCTATTGACTACATTCATGTTCTTTTAAAATGGGGAAATCCTTTCAGCTGAAAAGTATTAGAATCCCTTTTAAAACAAAAATATTTTTTATTACAGACCATTTAAAGATGTACTCCTAGATGGGGTTTTTAAACTGTAACGTTCATATTTTTAAACTGTAACGTTCATAAGTCCATCAAGATCAACTTTGACATCACGCTAATGACCTTCAACTCTCCATTGTTTCCCGTCCGATGGTTTTCCTAACACTAGTGAGCTAGTCTACACGAGTCATGAATTCCTAAACCTATCTACGTATATAATGAAATTCTGTACTTTTAAAACAAAACTAAAACATATTTCTTTATTGTATGCTCTTATCTCAGGATTTATTGCTACTTTTTTAGGTACGTCCCATATAATACTCTATACAATACAGTATCCCATGTATAAACTTTGAATATAATCTAGAGAGAAATGCTCAGCATAACATATACAAGTACTATACATGGAACTCACTGAAATAAGAAACGCAGTTCATCTCCCTTAGATAAGCACTTGTAACAGTTTTATTTAATTTCATTGTAGAGAATATAGTGAGCTTTGTATTTTTAGACAACATTTATTACTGTATTATTGAGCAGCTCTTGATAACATTAGTAAAATAAGGACATCCATCCGACTTTTCTACCAGAGCTCAATATGAATAACCTCTGACTACAGGTACTTAGACATGGACATAGGTACTTTGTAGTCTAGTTAAAAGCTTAAGCACCTAAAAGGAAAAACTATCTTCATAATATTCATGATAGATTTTCTAGTTTATAAATTCTTATAGAAAAATAAACAAGCCAAAAGGTCAATATTAAAGACATCTCTTGCTACTTTACCTAAGGGCAAACCTTTTGAAAATTTCTTGGTGACAACAGAAGTGCTCTAAAATGAACAAGAAACTAAATTATTTTTTCAATATGCTGCAGTATACCATTCAACCTAGAATTTATTGTCTCTTGAAATAAACTATACTTTAAAAACTGGTTATAGATTGAAAGAACCGTTTTAGAGTCTCCTATGGTTGTATATCTGAAGAAACATCATTTACATGTCTTGAACATCCGAAATGTCCCTACAAGAACTCCTGCAACTCGATTTCTTATTCATGAGTTTAGTATCGGGACTTGCAGATATATATTTATGAATCCCTGTATCACTAATACACCAAAACAACAGATAAATCTTCCAGTTGCCACAGGATTCCACATAAGACCTCAAGTGTTTCACATAATGAGAAGGCTTCAAACTCAACTTTTTTTCATACTATAAAGATAAATGTATGTACAGACATTATAAGAAAAGCTAAATCTTTTACATCAATTTTACAATTTGCATGTAAAAAGGCTACACACTCATTCTATAGAAGGTACCTGTTCACAGAACTTTCAAAAATACCATTTTTTTTCTTTTTTTTTTAACTTCTACAATGCGCCATCAGTTTCTCAACATCTCGATTGTAACTGCCTTCATATTCCTCAGAGGGAAAAGTTGCATTTAAAAAATTAACATTAAAAGACTGAAATCTAATATACATTCTAAAGTACAGTAAGTACTTGAATTATTTGACATTCATTATCAAACCAGACATCTTCATCAACTAGAAATTAAAAAGCAGCATTCACGAGATCTAAAAAACTTCACATCAGTGATGCATAATTTAAATTGACCCTTAATCAATTCCCCTTCACCATACAATAACTTGGCAAGCTCCAAACTTAGGATAAATTACAGCCAATCTTCTACTTGGCACTACTAAGGCTTACCTGCTCTACAGAATTAAAATTATATCCAGAACCATTAACCTACAAACTCAGAAATCCTCAATCCATGCAATTAGTAACTTACTGTAAACACTGCATAACAATTAGGTATTTTATTTATAACATAACTGGAAC
>NC_090735.1:129558849-129596921 GCF_036898095.1 Palaemon carinicauda | reverse complement strand
CTTCCAAAGTAGTCTCTGGCTAGTATGAGAAGCTGGACCCAATTCACACATGAAAAAAGGACTGCGATGTTAATAAGACAAATGTCCAAATTCCCCTTCAGGGGAAAAACGGGATTTTTCGATACATCAAAAACGCTAGATTGTTCTGATGGATTGCAACAGTTGCCTGACCCTGAATCCTTCCCACCTCCAATTCTCTCTCTCTCTCTCTCTCTCTCTCTCTCTCTCTCTCTCTCTCTCTCTCTCTCTCTCTCTCTCTCTCTCTCTCTCAACAGGTTTCATTTTCTTTTCATATTTTATATCTCGTATGTTAAACCTAATTTAGTGGGGCTACAGTCCACTAACCTATAGCGAATAATAAATACTAATTGTTAATTCAATTAATTCACTTTCATATGAGACACCTACTATGATGACATCAAACCTGAATAATTGTCGTTATAATCAATATCAACGTAAAAGATCGGTGTCAGTCCAACAAAGGAATGAAAGTAAGAAACAAATTAAAGGGCTTTCAAAAACATACATTATATATTTATATATATATTATATATATTATATTTATATTATATATATATATATATATATATATATATATATATATATTTATATTATATATATATATATATATTTACATTATATATATATATTATATATATATATATATATATATATATATTAATATATATATATATATATATATATATATATATATATATATATATATATATATATATATATATATATTACATAAACATACCGTAGTCACTAATTCCGCTTCTCTCACAAACTGCTTTTCTGAAAGTTCGAGTTAAATATTGTGTAGAATTGTGATAAAAAACAAAACACTAGCGATATTTAAGTTTTCATGTTAATAAGATTGGTCATCATATTTGACAAATGAAATTCAGCATTATCTGAAATTCTTTCCAATTTACAAAAATCAACTCTCATTACCATCATGAATATGCATTTGCCTTCCGCCAGCTTATTTAAATATGCTAGACAGCTCAACGTTAACAAGTACAAATTATAAGCAATTAAGTCTCTACTATCTAATTAAATTTTAAAAAATAACGCAACAAATATAGATTTCTATCTATCAAGAGAGAGAGAGAGAGAGAGGAGAGAGAGAGAGAGAGGAGAGAGAGAGAGAGAGAGAGAGAGAGAGATCTCACAAAAATAATGCCACAGAAAACAAACAGGCATAAGGTACTTCAGATGATATCTCACAAAAATAATGCCACAGAAAACGAACAGGCATAAGCTACTTCAGATGATATCAAAAGACGATAAACTACAGATTAAGGAACGCTAAGAACATAAATCAAAGTTAAAGGAGAGAGAGAGAGAGAGAGAGAGAGAGAGAGAGAGAGAGAAATCTCACAAAAATAATGCCACAGAAAACAAACAGGCATAAGGTACTTCAGATGATATCAAAGAACATAAACTATAGATAAAGGAACGCTAAGAACAAATCAAAGTTAAAGGAGAGAGAGAGAGAGAGAGAGAGAGAGAGAGAGAGAGAGAGATCTAACAAAAATAATGCCACAGAAAACGAACAGGCATAAGCTACTTCAGATGATATCAAAGACCATAAACTATAGATAAAGGAACGCTAAGAACAAATCAAAGTTAAAGGAGAGAGAGAGAGAGAGAGAGAGAGAGAGAGAGAGGAGTAATCTCACAAAAATAATGCCACAGAAAACGAACAGGCATAAGCTACTTCAGATGATATCAAAGACCATAAACTATAGATAAAAGAACGCTAAGAACAAATCAAAGTTAAAGGAGAGAGAGAGAGAGAGAGAGAGAGAGAGAGAGAGAGAAATCTCACAAAAATAATGCCACAGAAAACGAACAGGCATAAGGTACTTCAGATGATATCAAAGACCATAAACTATAGATAAAGGAACGCTAAGTACAAATCAAAGTTAAAGGAGAGAGAGAGAGAGAGAGAGAGAGAGAGAGAGAGAGAGAAATATCTCACAAAAATAATGCCACAGAAAACAAACAGGCATAAGGTACTTCAGATGATATCAAAGACCATAAACTATAGATAAAGGAACGCTAAGAACAAATCAAAGTTAAAGGAGAGAGAGAGAGAGAGAGAGAGAGAGAGAGAGAGAAATCTCACAAAAATAATGCCACAGAAAACGAACAGGCATAAGGTACTTCAGATGATATCAAAGACCATAAACTATAGATAAAGGAACGCTAAGAACAAATCAAAGTTAAAGGAGAGAGAGAGAGAGAGAGAGAGAGAGAGAGAGAGAAATATCTCACAAAAATAATGCCACAGAAAACAAACAGGCATAAGGTACTTCAGATGATATCAAAGACCATAAACTATAGATAAAGGAACGCTAAGAACAAATCAAAGTTAAAGGAGAGAGAGAGAGAGAGAGAGAGAGAGAGAGAGAGAAATATCTCACAAAAATAATGCCACAGAAAACAAACAGGCATAAGGTACTTCAGATGATATCAAAGACCATAAACTACAGATAAAGGAACGCTAAGAACATAAATCAAAGTTAAAGGAGAGAGAGAGAGAGAGAGAGAGAGAGAGAGAGAGAGAGAGAAATATCTCACAAAAATAATGCCACAGAAAACAAACAGGCATAAGGTACTTCAGATGATATCAAAGACCATAAACTACAGATAAAGGAACGCTAAGAACATAAATCAAAGTTAAAGGGGAGAGAGAGAGAGAGAGAGAGAGAGAGAGAGAGAAATATCTCACAAAAATAATGCCACAGAAAACAAACAGGCATAAGGTACTTCAGATGATATCAAAAGACCATAAACTACAGATAAAGGAACGCTAAGAACATAAATCAAAGTTAAAGGAGAGAGAGAGAGAGAGAGAGAGAGAGAGAGAGAGAAATATCTCACAAAAATAATGCCACAGAAAACAAACAGGCATAAGCTACTTCAGATGATATCAAAGACGATAAACTACAGATTAAAGGAACGCTAAGAACATAAATCAAAGTTAAAGGGGAGAGAGAGAGAGAGAGAGAGAGAGAGAGAGATCACAAAAGTGCCACAGAAAACGAACAGGCATAAGCTACTTCAGATGATATCAAAGACCATAAACTACAGATTAAGGAAGGCTAAGAACATAAATCAAAGTTAAAGGAACTTAAAAATCCGACATGACAAATCCCAGGTTCAGTTCACCCGCATATGAGCCATTATCAATTTCATTAGATTATGTTGCAGATGCTGAAGTAAATGTGAACACGAAGTTTAGATTTTTAAAAAAATCTTATCAAAAGTTTTTAGCACAAATCTGATAAAACTAGAGTTTAATCTTTTATCATGAATCTCATAAAAGTAAAGATTTTCAAGCAATGTTCAATCGATAATCCCAGGAAAAGGTTGTAAAAATTTAAATGAAAACGTTACTCATCACCATTACTGAGATGATTCATCCAACAAAAATGTTGTTCTAAGTAAAAAAAAAAAAAAAAGTGCTTATTTTTAGAAATCAGGAAATTTTAAAGCAACTAAAACAACTTCAAATGAAAATATATAAATATATCAGTTAATTTCCTTGAAATACAATAAAAGAAAACTGGCTTATAACCCCAAAAAGAGAGCTATTGAGATCTTGATGTGGCTTCAACAAAGGCTAACCGTTCCCACACCTTAGGATATATAGTAATAACTGGGGAGGAGGGATAACCAGTGGCTGAAGAAACTGGAATTCTACTTCAGTTAACAAACTGAAACCACCAGTAACTGGTTCAAGTCTGTTTCCATAAGATAAACGCTTAAGCCTACTATCCTATATTCGTCATCTACTACTTCATTAATCGATAACTAATTAATGTAATCAATATAAAATACGATTTTAAAATACATTTAACTTGAAAGTTTATACATCTATTTTCATATTTCCCAAAGCCATGATTTTTCATCTCCTAAAGGCGTGATTTTTATCTTAAAAAAGGCATTGTTATTTGATTTCTTAAAATAACATCCTCTAATTTCTTAAAGGCACAAATACTTCAACTTATTTAAGATATATTTTCTTAAGGGCACGATGTTTGTATTTCCTAAATGCACGATAATTTCATTTCCCAAAGATATGATTTATTTATTTCCTAAAGGCACGATCGTTGTATTTCCTAAATACATGATCATTTTATTAGCCAAATGTATGATTTAGTTATAATTTCCTAAAGGCACGATCCTTGTATTTCCTAAATACATGATCATTTTATTTGCCAAATGTATGATTTAGTTATAATTTCCTAAAGGCACGATCCTTGTATTTCCTAAATGCACGATCATTTTATTTCCCTAAGGTATGATTTATTCTTCATTTCCTAAAGGCACGATCCTTGTATTTCCTAAATGCACGATCATTTTATTTCTCAAAGGTATGATTTATTTTTCATTACCTAAAGGCACGATCCTTGTATTTCCTAAATGCACGATCATTTTATTACCCAAACGTATGATTTTTTTTTTCATTTCCTAAAGGCACGATGCATGTATTTCTAAATACAAGATCATTTTATTACCCAAAGGTATGATTTTTTTCCATTTCCTAAAGGCACGATCCTTGTATTTCCTAAATGCATGATCATTTTATTACCCAAACGTATGATTTTTTTTCATTTCCTAAAGGCACGATGCTTGTATTTCCTAAATGCACGATCATTTTATTTCTCAAAGGTATGATTTTTTTTCCATTTCCTAAAGGCACGATCCTTCTATTTCCCTAAATGAACGATCATTTTATTTCCCAAAGATATGATTTATTTTTCATTTCCTAAAGGCACGATCCTTCTATTTCCTAAATGCACGATCATTTTATTTCCCAAATGTATGATTTTTTTTTCCATTTCCTAAAGGCACGATCCTTCTATTTCCTAATGCACGATCATTTTATTTCTCAAAGGTATGATTTATTTTCATTTCCTAAAGGCACGATCCTTGTATTTCCTAAATGCACGATCATTTTATTACCCAAACGTATGATTTTTTTTTTTCATTTCCTAAAGGCACGATGCTTGTATTTCTTAAATACACGATCATTTTATTACCCAAAGGTATGATTTTTTCCATTTCCTATAGGCACGATGCTTGTATTTCCTAAATACACGATCATTTTATTACCCAAAAGTATGATTTTTTCCATTTCCTATAGGCACGATGCTTGTATTTCCTAAATACACGATCATTTTATTACCCAAAGGTATTATTTTTTCTCCATTTCCTAAAGGCACGATGCTTGTATTTCCTAAATGCACGATCATTTTATTTCCCAAAGGTAAGATTTATTTTTCATTTCCTAAAGGCACGATCATTTCATTACCCAAAGTTATGATTTTTTTCCATTTCCTAAAGGCACGATGCTTGTATTTCCTAAATACACGATCATTTTATTTTCAAATGTATTATTTTAAAGGCACGGATGCTTGTATTTCCCAAAAACATCATCATTTTATTTCCCAAAGGTATGATTTATTTATTTCCTAAAGGCACGATCCTTGTATTTCCTAAATGCACGATCATTTTATTTCCCAAAGGTATGATTTATATTTCATTTCCAAAAGGCACAATCATTTCATTACCCAAAGTTATGATTTTTTTTCCATTTCCCAAAGGCACGATGCTTGTATTTCCTGAATACACGATCATTTCATTTCTCAAATGTATTATTTTAACGGCACGGATGCTTGTATTTCAAAAAAACATAATCATTTTATTTCCCAAAGGTATGTTTTTTTTTTTATTTCCTAAAGGAATGGTTATTACCTTCACATTCAGTTCCAACTGGCCAATCATCTTGGGCGTAGAGCATACCGGAAACGTGGGAGGTGGTCCTAGGATTGACAATCCCTGGTATAACGAATGATACATCAGACCAATGGCCACTTCCGTTCAGACTGTGTGAACAAATCAACCCATGCCTATGGTTTTATGCATTAGGTAGAAATCAAACTTTTTGTTTAAATTTTACTATGATGGTGGAATAAAACTAGACTGTGTTATAGGGGCTCTTGTTCATACTGTATCAAATAGTTTTTTTCTGCATTTATTTATTCATATATATATATATATATATATATATATATATATATATATATATATATATATATATATATATATATATATATAATATATAAAATATATATATATAATATATAATATATATAATATATATATATATATATATATATTATATATATATATATATATATATATATATATATATATATATATGGAGGCTACCACAAAAAATGCATTACCAAGTACATACCATTGCTTCACAGCATTTTGATCAAGAATTATTTGACAAAAAAAGGAAATCATAGTTTACAAGAAAGCAAAAACAAAACAGGTAATATGCCTTAGAGAAACGATAAGGAGAGTTGAAAATATAATAATAAAAAAAACTAAAAGCTGGGCCTTAGAAGTATAGTAAAATAAAACATACTGACTGGGAGTTAAAATAACCCCAATCCCGAAACTCGTCAGAGCTGACAAGGTTTACACAAAATTGGACAAGAATACCCCAATACTGAAACACCTGAGTTGAAAAGATTACCATAATCTAGAAAACTTCACAAATGACAAGATTATGCCAATCTCGAAACATTTAAGAGTTGACAAGTTCTTCCAATCATTTAACATCCAAGAGTTGACAAGTTTACCCCAAAACTGAAACAATCAAGAGTTTACCCTAATCCTGTAACACCTCAGAGTTGACTAGATTATGCCAATGCTGAAACACCAAAGAGTTGACAATTTAACCCAATCATGAAAAGCCAGAGTTGACAGATTGCCCAATAATGAAACACCTAGTTGACAAGGTTACCCCAATCCTGGAACACCTAAAAGTTGACATGATTAGCCCAATCCTGGAACACCTATAAGTTGACAAGGTTACCCCAATCCTGGAACACCTAAAAGTTGACAAGATTATCCCAATCCTGGAACACCTAAAAGTTGACAAGATTATCCCAATCCTGGAACACCTAAAAGTTGACAAGATTATCCCAATCCTGGAACACCTAAAAGTTGACAAGATTATCCCAATCCTGGAACACCTAAAAGTTGACAAGATTATCCCAATCCTGGAACACCTAAAAGTTGACAAGATTATCCCAATCCTAAAACCCCTAGGAGTTGAAAAGATTATACATTTCATCCACACATTCCTATACTAGAGGTTGTTCCTCCATATTACTAAAAGATAATCAGATATATAAAGAGTTATCAGACAACCGTATACGATAGAAGACCAATACAATGTTGGCACGATGCCAAAAGCTGAAGTTGTCAAAAGCAACTAGTGCCATTGAAGGAACCAAAAAATCAGCGTTAAAAGTGACCAGGTTTCATGATTATAAGAAGAGTCCCAAACATTCCTACTTTCGTTTAGTTAATCGTTGAAAGCAACAATAATCGTGGAAGAAAAATTATGGCATCTTTCTGAAATAATAATAATAATAAATGAAAACATTATAATAATAACAATATTAATAATAATAATAATAATAATAATCACTATTTACTTACAATCATAGTTGACGTTATGTCATGAAAATGACTCTCATCGAGGAGAGAGAGAGAGAGAGAGAGAGAGAGAGAGAGAGAGAGAGAGAGAGAGAGAGAGAGAGAGAGAGAGAGTAATACAAAAGAAGAAAGAAGTTACTTACTATAGCCCTTTGTTAACCGCCCCCAACGACCTCCCAAGAGAAAATTCTCGGCCCTTGTCTTGCTCTACTGGACAGGTATCAACGTCGACCACACACAACAGAGATAATCTAAAATCGCACAGCTTCCGTCGTTGAAATTACACGCGCATCTATTTTCTAAATGTCTTTAAGCAACTGTATTTAAAATTAACATTCGTATAAATTGCACAAGGCTAAGTATACTCTGAAAAGTCTCCTATGGTAATTTTTGGATAATCCTCTATTTAGTTATTTCTGGAAATCATTGAAATGACAATTTCAATCGACAATGATATCACATTCATCGTATCCATCGTTAAATATTATTTTGATGTGCTATTACTCCAATCCTCCTCACCTTCGAACCAAGGTCCTTTAAATATATTATGAGTATATTCTAAAGACCTTGCTTCGAACCACCGAAAGTGTTTATTAACGGAGATCTGTCTCTTAATTTTGGCGTGGAATTGATTGCTACACATTCCTCCAAACTGCGGTAAGAAGAAAACGAAGTGTTATTGACAGGTGATTGATTTTCTGACACTGTTTGGAAAAATAAGTAGCTACCCAATTCACACAATCAGGATAAAGGAGCAAATCCCATTGGTAGGCACTAAATAATGACTCGTTAAAAGTATCCAAGGTAGTAGATAATATTATGCAAGTGCATTTACTGTCACAGGCAAACGAATTTCAAACGAGGTAATTTAAGTCACTCACATCAAGCACAGAAGAACTTCCTGCTACATCAACTGACCGACCTGTGGCTTTATGCAGTATATGGTGATGGAGATTTATATTCATAGTTTCTGAGTCTTAGGCCAGTGGACTGTGAACCTCGCTTAAATATTGTTGACAGCCTTTTTCATCGTCCAACCAGGGCGTTGGAAGTCTTTAACCCTGACTTCGTCGTACAGCATGTTCCTAAACTTCGTTCGCGTGTGTAGCGATTAAGGTATTTATATATAAACTTATATTGACCTATGTATGTTCAAACAGACAGACAGAGAGAGAGAGAGAGAGAGAGAGAGAGAGAGAGAGAGAGAGAGAGAGAGAGAGAGAGAGAATCGTGGTTCCATATGTCTACAGCGAACTATTCAATAAAAATCCTTTTCACAATAATACGCAAATTCTTAAATATATTTAAGATAAAGTGCACGTAAATACTAAGAAAACTTGTCTCTACCACGCTTTGGGTATCAAAAATATGATCAGTAGATTTAATAAAAAGCACAAAATGAAAGCAATAAAAAATGCTTCGTTTTATTTTTAAAATGAAAAAATTAAACTAATTTAATAAACCCAAGAACTTTTTCTTCAAAAGTCTTCACATCGTACATGACTCAAAGTTGATTAGCAGTGCAACATGAAAGATGCAAGACTTATGCGGAAGTAGTGACAACAGTAACACCGGACACTTGCCAGATAGAAAAAATATTGTAAGGAAATAAATATTTTTCTTATGAAGTAACTAAACTAACTGGGAATTTAGAAGCACAGATACATCACTTATCCACTAAAGTTTAATGAAAACATGGGGGCGAATGAGCTCCCCTACTACCTAAAGCCTTCCCATCTCTGACACTGCACTTTAGGTCATATGGATCGGAAACGTGGGCTAAGACGAAAAGAATTAACAAAGCTTGAGAGAACAGAGATGAGAAAGCTGAGGTGGATTATGGGAATACCACTGCTTGAAAGATTGGAAAATGAAATAAGAAGAATGGCAGGCGTTGAAAAGATTACAGGGGTGATAAGAGTGACAAGACTGAGATTGTGTGTGTGTGTGTGTGGGGGGGGGGGGGCACATGTTGAGGATGGATGGTGTGGAGGGAGTGAGGAGGGCTTGGGAGAAACATGTTAACAGTATGCTAAGGTAATCTAGTAACACTAAGATAAGTGCCTGTTGTTATTATCATCATCATCATTATTATTATTATTATTATTATTATTATAACTTGCTAAGCTACAACACTAATTGTTAAGGGGGAAGATCGAGAGGGAGGCAGAGAATTAGATGGCGAGATAAGGTGAAGGATGATATGGAGTGAAGAGGTTTGGTAGAAGAGGATGCTTTTAACAAACGGCATTGGAGAATGCGCATCAGGCAACCACCCCCTTAATGTAGGCAAAACGGTGGGAAAGATAATTCGATCTTCCAATCGAGAACTGTTAACCTACGCGTACGGCTAAGCCTTTCGTGGCCAAGTAACCATGGATAACCTTACTATTTCATGGGTGCCTATCCACGTGCGGCCTAGTTTTCATCAGTGCTGCCTCCGTTACCGTAAAACGAAGCAAAATGAAACCAATGTCACTGAAACCAACTACACTTCCTGGATGCTGGCTCGCACGTTTTCCAGCGAACGGTAAATCATCGGAATAAAAATAACCCAAATATTAAATCAATATCTTAGTAAGCTAAAGCTTGCAAATCTATGTCTTCTGCCAAATGCAGCGCAAGATGCGACTACCTATATTTAGCATATTACCGCTGACATACAAAAGCGGTGAATACAAATGCAACTCTTCCCAATGTCAATAACCATATCTTCCTAACTATAGGAACAACATATACATTTCTACAATATAAAATAAATGCTTATTTCTCTGCAAAGACATACGTATACTCTTTACGTAATAATAATAATAATAATAATAATAATAAGATATGAAATAACAAAAGAAATATTATTATTATAATAATAATAATAATAATAATAATAATAATAATAATAGATATGAAATAACCAAAGAAATCAATTCAATTGATGACAAATCAGCAAAAAATCTAAGTTCCGTTCACTTTGGGGTTACAGACCAACACTCGTCCTCAAGATGATTTTTTCTCAATATTCGTGAAACCTGATTTTACACCTCTAAAAGGTAACCGTAATTGCCAGCAACAGGTTTAATGGGAACTCTGTGGCATAATGGATCGTTCAACGGGTCTATTATAATTTCCTCTCAGCCAAACGGAAGAGAACGTGTTCAATTTCAAGACAGCAAGTTTTTCATGCCGCAACTTATGGGATGTCTGTATGTATAGTTCTTGTGATGAAATTTGAAATTAAGAGACTTTTTTCTCTAATATGCTAGGTCGCTAATACCCCGTTGTATCAAATTCATTATACCTTAAAAGAATTTACATTCAAAGTCGTGATAGCCTATTGGTAACGTCCCTGCTGTTACTGTTTTTAGAATGATATATTGTTAATTTATTCTCATCATTTATTTATTTCCCTATTCCTTTCCTCACTGGGCTATTTTTCCCTGTTGGAGCCCTTGGGCTTATAGCATCTTGCTTTTCCAACTAGGGTTGTAGCTTGGGTAATAATAATAATAATAATAATAATAATAATGCCGTTCTGCCAGACTCGGGTTCTAGACCCGCTGAAGCTCGATAATCTGTTGCAGTGTCTGCAACCTCACCATCCTTATGAGCTAGGGATGGGGTGCTTGGGGGGGGGGGCTATAGGTTTACCTACTGCCGAGTCATCACCAGCCATTTCCCGGCCCTCCTTGGTCCTACCTTGGGTGAAGAGGGGGGGAGGGCTTAAACTCTGATCAATGTCCTGCCAGTTAAGCCATTGTCACTGTCCCTTGCTTCTGCCATTCATGAGCGGCCTTTAAACCTTTAATGCATACTAAGTGCACTTACCATAAAAGGCCTCGGTTCGAATCTTGGTAGAGTTGGTAAATTTATGAATCTATTCCATTAATGTGTGAATTCCCAATAAAACTGCAGAGTGAATTCAACACTCATCAATTACATGGGGGCTCAAAATTCTAAAGTATAAGAATATAAAACGTCAATTTATAGGTATATACTAAGTTTTATGCTCTCAGTAATAAAATTTCATAATGAAGACTTCGGTTTTTAATTCCTAGTTCTGAACCTCAATAAGACCAGAGTATGTATTCAAATTCATTTCTCTCTTGCTGGCCAAGTACATTAATTCTCACATCACTTATGCAACGAACTAAATGTACAGGTTCGAATCCTGGTCTTCGGTAGTTATTAGTCCCACAAGGGTATAATGAATTTATTACTGACAGGTTAACAAACACACATACAATATATATTTATATATATTTATTTATATATATATATATATATATATATATATATATATATATACATATATATATATATATATATATATATACATATATATATATATATACATACATATATATATATATATACAGTGTATATATATACACATATATATATATATATACACACTGTATATATATATATATATATATATATATATATATAACGGATTTTGAGCGAAGCGAAAAATCTATTTTTGGGTGAGATAGCCATGTCGTCCTGATGGAAGTTCCTATAGGGTAGCTTCCTAGGGTATATTACAACTACGGCGATATTCCCAGAGAATTTACCTTAAGGTACCAGAATTCTAACTCCTGGAGCGAGTATCCCTCGTGAAAGGGATATCGCGACATATCAGAGGACGTATTCTAGACACGTCACATGGCAATCTACGACCTGAATAGAGATTCGTCTCGTAGGAGGGAGATTGACGAGATACGAATTCGGGAAAGAAAAAGGGGAGCCGCTCCCAAGGCATCCCTATCCCCCGATTCGTATGCGTGCCTGGCGCCAATCCTGGCGCCATCTGTATTCCTTGTAGCGTACACGAGGTGCTACAGATACTGTATGTAGGGAGGGGTCCTACAGCCCTTTCTTAGAAAGGCAAGGGCGGGTCCATCAGGACGACATGGCTATCTCACCCAAAAATAGATTTTTCGCTTCGCTCAAAATCCGTTTTTTTGGGCTCAAGCCATGTCGTCCTGATGGAAGTGTACCAGAGCATTACTGTATCTGTGGATTCTCAGAACGTGCCGTACTCCCCGGAGATATTTATTCCCGGTCGACTAGACCTAGAGACCTAAGATGTTACCGTTATACATCTTTTCAACTAACTATAAACTATGTTAGAGCTTCCTGCCCCCTACAGGGAAGAGTCCTACTAGACTCTGGAAAGTCTCGAAGAGTACATATATCTATGTATGAATACCAGGCAAGCTAATATAGTGGTCTCGCCCTATATTAAGTAAAGCATAGTTTGTATAGAACCACTGCGTCAATATATTGACCAGTCATCCGCACAATACTTGTATTGGACAAAGGTTTATATCCGCATAGGAAGAAACTAATAAAACCGCCCTCGTCCCTTTATGGGACGGAGTCCTCCCATTAGGGGACTTACATAAACCAATGCAACATAGCTTGCAAAACAGAACAATTCTATCAGAATTATCCCAGATAAGATACATAGAATTAAAATGCTCAATTATACCAATAAATTGACACAGGTGAAAGAGACGCAAGGTTCTCAAGAACAAGTTTATTGACAGATAATAAACAGACAGGTTAACAACAAATATATATATTTATATAAAAGAGGGTAACCCAAAACTTTAAGCATAAGTATGATAGTAAACAGAACTTGTTTATCTGAAAGAAAAACCATTAAACACCACTTTAATGAGATACCAAGGTATCAAGTCATAAAAAATCTGTATTACAAATCAATCACATTAGCGTTAGAAACGCTTGGCACACATGTCTGAACTTATGCAAGGTTCACCTTTGAAGGAAGGAACAGTCTATATGGGCACTTGGTGCCCTCATTTAGTTTGTAGTACAGTATGTACCTACACACTCACCCTGGGCTTAATCGTCCCAATTAAGACCACTGTTCCTCGCAGAGTTAAACAGTAGGGTTAACTACACGACCCACTGCTACCACAGATCTCTTAAGTTCCTCTACTTGCTTCGCATAGTGGCGAAAGAACACCCTGGAAGACTTCCAGCCCGTGTATGAACGGAGATGTTCAAAATCCATACAATTAAAGAAATTTAGGGATGAGGCAACTTTCCTCGGATCGTGACCTGCGGGTGTACTGTCAGGATCCGCTCTGCGAATAAAATATGTCATTTTCGCTCTGAGTTGATTCAGAGATAAATTTGAGCCTGATGTTTCTCCCCTGAATAGTTGACTACCCTTGAAGTCTGAAGTTCTACGAAGATAGACCTTTAGGCATTCTACTGGACATAGAGATGCATCTTCTTTCAGAGGACAGATTCTCCAGGGACCCCACCTGTTGGTGGGTAACTCATTCTTGGCGAGAAACGTAGGATCCGGAAACAGGTTCAGCTCCCCCCCATCCAGGAACTGAACACGACCTGCCTCTCTCGAGAGGGCTACGATCTCACTAACCCTGGCCCCGGACGCGAGTGCAAATAGGAAAATAACTTTTTGCGTCAAATCCTTTAACGCACATTCTTCATTGCTCAACAAGGAGGCGAAATGAAGAACTTTGTCTAAAGACCATGAGATGGGCTTTGGAGGTGCTGAAGGTCTGAGCCTAGCGCAGGCTTTCGGAACTTTATTAAAGATCTCGTTACCTAGGTCGATCTGGAAGGCAAATAAAATGGGTCTCATCAAAGCCGATTTACACACTGAAATCGTGTTAGCTGCCAATCCTTGGCCATGGAGATGGATGAAGAAAGATAAGCAGAAATCTGTTGAGATCTCCTGCGGATTCTTTGCCTTTACAAAGGCCACCCATTTTCTCCAAGATGACTCATATTGCCTTCTAGTCGATTTGCACTTGTATTCCTCTAGGAAGTCTATGCTGGCTTTCGAAATCCCGAAGCGCTTTCTCACCGCTAGGGCGAGAAAATCATGAGCTGCAGGGTCTGGGTTTTCTGTAATGAAGCGCAGACAGTCGACTTCTGGACTCGCTGGGTCAGAACTGGATGTGGTAGCGGCACGAACTTCATCTGTAGTTCCAACGCCAAGGGGAACCACATGCTGTTCGCCCACTTGTGGGCCACTATTGCCGCTACCCCCTTGAAGGATCTCAGTTTGTTGAGGACCCTCAACAGAAGGTTGTGAGGAGGGAACAGATAAATCCTGGACCATCTGTTCCAGTCGAGGGACATTGCGTCCACTGCTTCCGCTAAGGGGTCCTCGTACGGGGACACGTACAGGGGCAACTTCTTGTTGTCTTTCGTCGCAAAGAGGTCTATTTGCAGTTCTGGGACTTGATTCAGAATGAAGGAAAATGATCCTGCGTCTAAGGACCATTCCGACTCTATCGGTGTGAACCTGGATAGAGCGTCCGCTGTCACATTGCGGACTCCTTGAAGGTGAACTGCCGACAGGTACCACTTCTTCTTTTCCGCCAATCGGAAAATGGCTAACATCACTTGGTTGAGAGGTGGTGACCTCGACCCTTGTCGATTCAAGCATCTCACAACCACCTCGCTGTCTGTCACCAATCTTATGTGGATCGAGTGACGCGGGGAGACTTTCTTTAAGGTAAGGAGCACTGCCATAGCTTCTAGAAAGTTTATATGAAAGGTCCTGAATAGCTTGGACCAAGTCCCCTGGACTTTTTTCCGATGAGAGTGACCTCCCCATCCCTCCTTTGAGGCGTCTGAGTGAATCGTCAACGACGGGGGAGGTGGCTGAAGAAGAACAGACTTCTTTAGATGTCTGGCTTGGGACCAAGGTCTGAGAAGAGTACGTAGCCGAGGCGGCACTGGTCTTCTCAGGTCTCTTCGCGCGTTTGATGCATACCTTCTCCAAACTCCGGTTGCATCCTTTAGCTGTGCTCTTAGCACTGGGTCTGTCACTGAAGCAAACTGGAGAGAGCCTAGTACCCTCTCCTGTTCGCGTCTTGATATCCTTTTGGAATCTAGAAGTCTCTTGACAGAGCCCGCTATCTCCTTCCTTTTCTTCATTGGGATGGAGAAACTGTGTGACAAAAGGTCCCAGTGGATTCCCAGCCACTGGAACTTTTGGGATGGAGAAAGTCGAGACTTTTTCTTGTTGATCTTGAAGCCTAGGTACTCTAGGAACTGGATCACCTGACTGGAAGCTTGCAAGCATTCGGTCTCGGATGCTGCCCACACCAGCCAGTCGTCCAGGTAGGCTACTACCTGAATTCCCTTTAGGCGTAATTGTTTGAGAGCTGCGCTCGCAAGCTTCGTGAAAATCCTTGGGGCTATGTTTAGCCCGAATGGCATGGCTCTGAAGGCGTACAGTTTTCGTTGTAGCCTGAACCCTAGGTAGGGGGAGAGTCGACGGCTGATTGGAATGTGCCAATAGGCGTCTGACAAGTCTATAGAGACTGAGTATGCCCTCTTGGGCAGTAAGGTCCTTATGTGTTGCAGTGTTAGCATCTTGAATTTGCAATTCACTATGAACTTGTTGAGTGGTGACAAGTCCAGAATGACTCTGAGCTTTTCCGAGTCTTTCTTGGGAACACAAAACAGCCTCCCTTGGAATTTGATGGACTTCACCTTTCGGATCACATTTTTCTCCAACAGTTCTTGAACGTACTCCTCCAAAATGGGGGTGGAGTGTTGGAAAAACCGAAGGCATGGGGGTGGAGTGCTGTACCAGCTCCAACCCAGTCCATTCTTGAGTAGGCTTTGGGCCCAGGGATCGAAGGTCCAGCGATCCCAAAATTTCATCAGTCTCCCTCCTACCGGCATCATTTCACTTGGACTGCCGTCCTGAGGTCTTGCCTCCCTGACCACGACCACCTCTGAATCCCCTTCCCCTTGAGGGGCGCCTAGACGAGCCTCTGGCTGCTCCTCTAGGTTTTGCAGGAAAGGAAGAAGACTGTCCTTCGAACGTTGGGGCGAATGTGGTTGACTGACCTGGCACCGCCTGGGGTACCCACTGAAAGGCAGTCGGGGTTTGTGCCACCAACTGGGGCACTGGAGGCAAAGGCAATTGCAGTTGCTGTCTATAAGGCTTGGCTGGCCGAGATGGTAGCCTAGTCTTCATATTCTTCCTCTTTGGTTGAGGACCCTCATCCGGGGAAGATTTTCTTTTGATAGCCAGGCCCCACTTCTGGAGAAGATTTCTATTCTCCACGGCGGCCTTATCAACAACCTCTTTGACCACATCGGTAGGGAAAAGGTCTTTTCCCCAAATGTTGGAGGAGATTAACTTCCTTGGCTCGTGTCTCACCGAAGCCCCGGTGAACACGAACTCCCTGCAAGCTCTCCTTGCCTTGACGAAGTTATAAAGGTCCTTCGTCACTGTGGCTAAGTGAGACTTAGCCACTACCATGAACATTTCATGGACCTTGGGGTCACTTGCCATCGTCTCGAGAGTAGTCTGATGAGACATTGAGGCAGCCAGTCTTTCTTTTGTCTCGAACTCTCTTCGTAAAAGAGATTCGGACAGCTTGGGGAGGTCCTCGCCGAATTGCCGTCCGGCAATATCAGCCTCCAACTTTCCCACTGAGAATGTTAGATGGACATCCTTCCAGTCTTTGTGGTCCATAGGTAGAGCCAGCGACAAGGGTTTACACTCCTCCAGGGAGGGGCAAGGCTTGCCGGCCTCGACTGCCTTTAGGACAGCCGTAAACCCTTTCTGTAAAAAGGGGAAGGCTCTATCAGGAGAGGACACAAACGAAGGGAGCTTCTTGCTCAATGCAGCTACCTTCGAATTCGAGAAGCCCCTCTCTTTCATCGAGGATGAAAGTAGGGCTTGAGCCTTAGCGTGGTCCATAACAATGACCTCCTTCGGCTCTGTCTCCTCCCTTGAAGCTGGTTCTTTTCTCAGCCGGACATAGCAGTCCGGATATGATGCCTTGCTGGGCCAGAATTCTACCTCCTCTAGGGGAACTGAACCCAGCTTATCCGAAATGACGATCTTTCCAGTCGTCATCGGCATGTGCTCAGCATACCTCCATGGGTTAGCATCTGAGCATATGGGAAGGTCTTTCACATTGAGCCTTTTCCGGGGCCCATGTGATTCTGCCAGGGACTGCATACGCAGTTCCATTGCAGCCGCCTTCTCCTGATTCTCCTTCTGCATTTGTTGGATCATTCCAACAATCGAAGAGAGGGCCTGTCCCAGTTCTACTGGGAGGCCAGCCGATGTTGAGGGGATAGGCTCCGGCATCTGAACCGGAGTAGCCGACACCTCGTCGACCTCATCCTCTACGACATCCGGGGTTTGGACTTGATCCTGACCTTCTGCCAGGAGGTCTTCTTCCAAACGATCGTCCAGGTCAGACATCCTGTCACACAACTGGATGTCTTGCATCGCATCTGCGACTTCCTCGTCCACCTGGACTTGATCTTGAAGGATCTCCTCTTGAGGCTGGGGAATCACTGCCTCAGCTGATGCCTGGGGAAAAAGATACGCCCTCATCTTCTCACTTGGAAGATAAGGGCCAGAGGTGTTCTTCTTGAAGCCCCTTACCCAAGTACGAAGCTTTTCCCTAGCTATATCCCTTGATTCCGCCGTTCTAGGGGAATCAAAAGCCTCAGTAATCAGGTTAGTGCATACAGTACATACCTGAGGGTCCCAATACTGGAGATCATCCTTGGAGACAGCGCATGCTGCGTGTCTCCTACAACACTCATGTCCGCAGAGGTTTTTGCTGCGGACATTGCAGAAAACATTTCCGCACTTCGGAGGGTCCTCCTGTAAAGAGAAGAAATTTCCATGAGTATCAAGTGAACTATGTATCACTGGATATGCATATTATAGCATAACAATTCATAAATGAAAGACACACACTTGTGTTTCCCTCACAACCCATTGTTGCAGCCTTCCGGATAATAAAATCAAAAATGGTTTATCTCTACTAGAGTAACCAATGCAAGGTTTCCAGAGGAAACAGGTGGAGCTCACACCTAGGCAATGATTTTTAAAAATCCTGGATAATAGACGGGGAAGAACTCTGCTTCCTGTCTGAGGGCAACAGCAAAGGGCTGTGTAAGAAAACACAATAGTGTTAGAAGATACAGTGCTGTACCTAAACTTTTACTATAGTTTTCTTCTTACTGTATATGCTATACAGAAGAATACTAGTACAGTATAGGAGGATGTGTGCCGGCCTGCCTTTGCCGGCCGGCACACACCACAATTAGCTTTAAAGTATACTACTTAACAGCTATAGGGCGGCAGCCCTCTGGTTCAAATGCCTGTGCCGGCGGCAGCAGCTGCCGGCCAGTAACAGCCAGTGTTGGCCGGCAATGATTGCCGGCCAGCAACTACACAAGGTAGTACCCAGCTGCCGGCCACACTCTTGGTGACCGGCAGACAAGGACTGACATAAGCCGGCCGGCAAAGGTACAAGACCGATGCCAGCCGGCAGCAAAAGAACCAGAAGACTACCCCTGCCCGGCTGCCGGCCTCACAGGCCGGCAGCCGGCCTCATAGGCCGGCTGCCGGGACAGGTACAGCACTAGAAGAAAATAGAATGGATGCCGGGATAAGAGTGTACACAACCCCCCAAGCCCGGCAACCGAAAGAGTGCATATAAGGAAGGGGAGAAACTTAATTCAGGCTTCCTTGATCAATGCCGTCCGGCTCTGCCGGCAGGCATGGATGAGGGACCAAGAGAGGTCCGGGCAGCACTCGAAAACATAAGACCCTTGCCGTCCAGCGTCTCTGCCGGCCGGCAATGGGCTTAGTCAATCCATATCCCAACCTATACTAGGTCCAGAAGTAGAATGACATATGGTACAGTAATACCCCTGCCGGCCAGCTCTGCCGGCCGGCAAGGTACAGTACAGTAATGGCTAGGCCATTACGGAGATAGAGGGGGAAGGGACAAGAGGGTCCTGCCAACCTTGCTTTAGTGACAGATCACCCACAGCCAAGAACTCTGTCTTAGCCTAAGGGAGATCTAAGGGAAAGGGCCAGCGCAGTAGTATAATACCTGCCAGCTTCCAGAGCACCAAAGCAAGGAAGGCGTTGCAACTCCCAAGGGAAGATTTATCCTCCCCGAGAACAGCAACAGGACTTAGTCTGGTCGATCACACAAGAAGGAATCATAACTACAGAAACCTTCGACAGTGACCTAAGGGAGCTCAGCTCCCTTTGTAAGTGTTAGGTCAGCGAGGGAGACTCTGCCCCAAGCCAAACAACACGGACTCAGACTAAAAACTCTGTTGTTCTGTCCCTCTTTGAACCAGACTCAGCAGGAACAGGAAGGTACAGTAACACCCTAGTATAGTTTTATCGAAAATAAATTCGGAAAAAACCACTTAGGGATAAGCCCAAGGCTTAAACAGAGGGAAAGGGATTGCATACCTTCTCCGAAGAAAAGAAAGCAACCGGGGAGTATGATAAAGTATACTAAGGCTCCATAAGCAATTAGCCTAGGCACCAAGAGAATCGATTACCTAATTCACCGAAACTCTCACGTATACAATCTTGGAAATATTCCACACAGTCTAAATGTATAAAATATAGCCTAAAGCTTCAATAAAATTTTAATTACACTCGGAAAAACCATAATCATGCATAAAGTACTAGGACCAAACGACTAGGCTACATGGCCTAGCGTAGGCCAGAATGGCGAATACTTCGCCAAATAATACTAAGCACGAAAGGAAATCCTATGTAAAGCTAAATAGCTAAATTTTATTAAGCAAAACAACCAGGAATGTCACTCTGACTAACTAATTTATACCTAGCGAGTGACAGTGTCCAGGACACCTCTGGTAGGCTACGGCTCTTGTATCAAAGATTAATCCTATTAATCACTCAAAATTTTACCAAGAGCCTACATTTATACATAACAGACACTATACTCAACTTATCCGAGGTCAACGAAGACGAAGAAGCCATGAAAAGTTGAATAAATCCAAGATTTGCGAGAAAAACAGGAAAAAACACCGAGTTGTTAAGCTACGCAAAAAGGAATACAGATGGCGCCAGGATTGGCGCCAGGCACGCATACGAATCGGGGGATAGGGATGCCTTGGGAGCGGCTCCCCTTTTTCTTTCCCGAATTCGTATCTCGTCAATCTCCCTCCTACGAGACGAATCTCTATTCAGGTCGTAGATTGCCATGTGACGTGTCTAGAATACGTCCTCTGATATGTCGCGATATCCCTTTCACGAGGGATACTCGCTCCAGGAGTTAGAATTCTGGTACCTTAAGGTAAATTCTCTGGGAATATCGCCGTAGTTGTAATATACCCTAGGAAGCTACCCTATAGGAACTTCCATCAGGACGACATGGCTTGAGCCCAAAAATATATATATATATAGTGCGTGTGTGTTTGTTTCTGAAGAGAACAAATCAATAAAGGAAACTAAGGATATTAAATAAATCACAATATTCAATCAATACACGTAGGCACTCATCTCACTTGACACCGGTATGAGGGCCAATTTATACTGATTGAAATACAGATATCAATTTGATTTAATTATTTTCTTTCATGGGTCTTTTTTAAGAAACGTAATAAACTGATAGATTATGGTAAAAAGAAATACAATATATATATATATATATATATATATATGTATATATATATATATATATATACACACATATATATACATATATATATGTATATATATATATATATATATATATATATATATATATATATATATATATATATATATATATATGTATGTATGTATGTATGTATATATACATATATATGTATGTATATATACATACACACATATATATATATATATATATATATATATATATATATATATATATAGATACTTTGAATGGGAACGCCTTCACAAGGCGAAAAAGGATTGTGTATCGCCATGACCAGTAAACCTGTAGCCTACTAGTCAGGGCCACTCATACTAGGTTGGTTTGCGGTGAGCAATCAGACGCAAATCTCCCACCGTCACTAATTCGCACTGGCCAGCGTGGTAGTGAAAATTTGCCAAACCCCAGAAATCAATTGACACGTCTAAGGTCTTTGACCTGCAGTGGACTAGAAACGGCTACATTTGGTGTGTGTGTGTGTGTGTGTGTGTGTGTGTGTGTGTAATATATAAAATCATCATCTCCCCTACGCATATTGACGCAAAGGGCCTCGGTTAGATTTCGCCACTCGTCTCTATCTTGAGCTTTTCATTCAACACTTCTCCATTCATCATCACCTACTTCGTGCTTCATAGTCCTCAGCCATGTAGGCCTGAGTCTTCCAACTCTTCTAGTGTTTTGTGGAGCCCAGCTGAACGGTGGCGAGTGCGAAGAGCATCCCCAAACCATCTCATCCACATATGGCACTCGAGTAATTTCTCTTATGGTTTCATTTCTAATCATGTCCTGCCATTTAATTCCCAATATCCTTCTAAGTACTTTGTTCTCAAATCTACTAAATCTATTGGAGATGGTTTCATTGTCATACCATGACTCATGTCCATAGAGTAACACCGATCTCACTAAACTGATATATAGTCTGATTTTTATATGTAATTTCAAGCGATTTTATTTCCAAATTTTACTTAACCTAGCCATTGTATGACTTGCCTTTTTCAATCTTTCACTAAACTCTAGTTCTAAAGACCCTGAATTGGAGATTTTAGTTCCTAAATACTTAAATAATTCTACCTCATTAATCCTTTCTCCTTCCAATGATATTTCATCTTCCACTGCATATTCCGTTCTCATCACCTCTGTCTTGCTTCTATTTATCTTCAGCCCAACCACGTGTGATATTTCATGCATTCTGGTAAGCAAGCATTGCAAATCCTGTGGTGTTCTGCTAACAAGGACAGCATCATCAGCATACTCTATCTCTGCTAAATTCCTATCACCAATCCAGTTCAATCCTTCTCCACCATCAAACTGAAACTCCATCAGTCAAAGCAATGAAATGTCTCGCATGTCTTGGAGAAAACAAAAATGGTAGCGGTTGCTTGACGCGATGTGATCTCTCCCTTCCATCCATGATGATGATGATGATGATGCCGCCAAAGGAACAGCACGCCCCACGAGAAAGAAATTTGGGGTCTCGTGGTGCGTAGGTGGATAAATCGAACTCCGCTGTTGGGGAGGGTCCGGCGTCTAGACGGCCGCTTGGCAAACGAACGAAGGCACGCACGCATGGCCAAGAGTATACGCGGAAACGCATCTAAGCGTACTTGCATCGATTGCCAAAGGTTCTGGCTAAATATTGGGGAGGGATTAGGGGGGGAGGCACGATACATTATAGATATAATGAAGTCGATAAATAAAAATGGCTCACTCTCCGTTTCTTGGAAATGGACCCAACTTGAATGCCACAGAGGTCGGTTTGAATGAATGGATCACAAGCTAATTTCATCAGAGTAGTGGCACATTAAGGTTTAATACTTCAAAACTAAGGTCTAAAACTAAGGTCTAACACTTCTAAATAGCACCAAAATTAAGGTCCAATATTTCTAAAGAGCAACAAAATTAAGTTCTAGTACTTCTAAATATCACATACATTAAGGTCCAGTATTTCTAAATAGCACCCAAATTAAGGTCTAGTACTTCTAAATAGAAAAAAATTAAGGTCGAATACTTCTAAATAGCCCAAAAATTAAGGTCTAGTGCATCTAAATAGCACCAAAATTAAGGTCTGGTGCCTCTAATAGCACTAAAATTAAGGTCTAATTAGCATCAAAATTAATGTCTAATACTTCTAAAAAACACCAAAATTTAAGGTCTATCACATCATAAAAAGCAAAATCCGATCATATTTTTTTCAAAAAGAACACCAGAAGTCCAAATAAAAGAGCATCAACAAAACAGCAGTAGCAACATTCATTCCAACAAACCCCCGACACAGCACACCAACAATAACAATCAAGAAAGTAACCCCATGTTCCCCCAGCTCATTCGAATCATGGGCCCCCTAAGGAATGTCATTCACAGACCCCAACTTAGCACTTTGATACAAGCAAGATACACGGTCACACACACACACACACACAAAAGGGGAGGGGGGGAGTGAAACTGCTCCCTCCAGGACCTCCACATACGGATCAATATTGCATAAGATGGAGGAAAGGATGTACCACACCGCTTAAATCCACCCCTGGGGAGGGGGGCCTCTCCCCCCTTCCCTCAAGTGTCCAGCGCTGAAAAATTAAGCGCCGAGGCGTCAGCGAGAGCCAATACAGTTTTAACAACGCTGCCTTTGCTCCTCCAGTGCCTTCTCACATTATACTAGGCAGTTCTCAAGGGCCTCTCCGAATGGACCTCTCTGGCGGGATGTCATGACGGGTTGCATCTCAGAAGGGCTGTTGACTCTCCGCAGAGTTTGCTCTCTAAATGCTATGACAATGGGCGTGAAAACTCTTTCAATGTTAGGACTCATGCACACCAATTATTATTATTATTATTATTATTATTATCATTATTAATATTATTATTATTATCTAGGCTACAACCCTATAGTCCATTTCTTTTAGCGAGTCATATTTGCACAGACTCGCAACGGTGCCCTTTTAGCTCGGAAAAGTTTCCTGGTCGCTGATTGGTTAGAATTATCTTGTCCAACCAATCAGCGATCAGGAAACTTTTCCGAGCTAAAAGGACACCGTTGCGAGTCGGTGCAAATATGACTCGCTAAAAGAAATGGACTATAGTTGGATAAGCCAGATGCTATACCCCCAAGGGCTCCAACAAGGTAAAATAGCCCAGCGACGATAGGAAATAAATTGCAAGAGAATAATGAACAATCAAAATCAAATACATTAAGAACAGTAACTAAATTCAAATAGAGCTTTCATACGTAGACTATAAAAAGAGATTTATGTCGGCCCGTTCAATACACAAAAAAATCGCTGCAAGTTTGAACTTTTGAATCAAATTAACAGATCTCTTACCCCACGATACAGACTTCACATGCTGGAAATCTAGGTAATTGATGCCAAGGCGACAACAATATTCGGTGCTACAGGTATTGGTTAATTTATGTATAAAGAAATATGATGAACCAGATATATAAATATATATATATATATATATATATATATATATATATATATATATATATATATATATATATATCATACTCTGTTCAGACTGAAAATACATGAAACTTTGTCATCTCATTATCCTCTATAATTTTAATGATGATGATGATGATGATGATGATAAAAATCAGCAGTTCAGTCTGCAAGGAACTTAAGTCGCTATGACCTTTCAAGGTTTCTAGGATGATGCCTTTCTTATATTCCTTATAAGGAGAGAATTTCAAATTCCAATGTATCAAGTGTGATATTCATCATATTTCACCCTAGGTGTAAAATAGGAGCTAATTCCAAGGGGCATCTCTGTTGACTTATTCCAATTTATAAGATACTAACTACAAACAAAATTTGTTTCGTAGCTCTAAGCTATAACCTGTTATCCTATGTATCAGCTCATTGTACTGGCAACAAACATGCGAACATCGTCTCCTTATGTATAATCCAGGTTATAACCTGATGGTTAATTAAACCTATAACCATACTAACTTCAAACTGCAGTTTATTAAATAACTGTTATCATTTGTGTTTACCAAAAGTATGTACAGTACCTTAAAGATGGGAAGCAACGGTTTCACAACGCCCAGAATAGGGGAATCTCTCTCTCTCTCTCTCTCTCTCTCTCTCTCTCTCTCTCTCTCTCTCTCTCTCTCTCTCAATAATGATTGATCATCCGTCGTGCCATGTCACGCGTACTCAAAGCCACACCTGTCCTCATCAAGGATGCAGGTATAGACAAGCGAGTAGGGTTGCACGAGAGAGACTTCTTGAAAGTGATATCACTTTTAATCTGTCACAATCTCCCTTAATCCAGATTCCCTTCGCGTGGCTTATATAGCCCCATTTTATACGCGACTGTTACTCTGCTGTATTTCAAATCTGTCAGCCGCCCTTCCTGTTCTAGTCCATTTTACCCCTAACCCTCCCAACAACGTGACGCCAGCAAAATTCCTTCAATATTGTACTTCTCCTGTGCCTTTCGATTTCTATGGGATACTCACTCTCTCTCTCTCTCTCTCATGCGCAAGCCCACGCCAGCAAATCCGAGAGAAGAAAGAAAAGAGGTCTCCTTGAGGCAGGGTCTCTTGTGATCTTAATGAAGGTTCAATACACAACTTCCAAACAATGGGGCCTCCCCCGGCGGGGGGGTCAGAGGAACGGTGGAAGGAGGAGTTATTAAGGAAGAGCTAATAGAGGAAAATGAAGGTGGGAGAGCAATCGTGCAAATGGAGACATCCGCTAAACGATACAGATTTCTCATTGCCAAAAGAAAGCGGCTCTCATCAAAACGCCGTGAAAGAGGGTACTTTAATTCTAATAAACATCAGTAAGAAAATCTTGCATACTCAAACCATTAAAATGACGATAAAGGTGATGAATGAATGCAGCTAACACCAGAAATATTAAATAATGTACAGTTAAAGCTACGAAAATAAATACTACAGATGATGCCGATAATAACAAGGCATTCATCACCTATTTTAAAAAGTATTTATACTACTAATAACAAAGCCTACGGCATTTTACGAAAAACTATACCCTGAAACTGATAATGATAATACAATAACACCCACACAGATCAGTGTAACTAACATCCTGAAAGTTTTGCAACTCGTGTACAACAGACGAAAATATTGAAAAAGATACGTTTGTAATTGTAAAACTGAAAAAAAAATAAAAACAGAATTTCGTTTAAACTCTTCAAACATGAAAACCACCTTAATTAGCTTTGCAGACAATAACAAAAATGGCAATGAAGTTTTTTCTTAAAAAGCTGCCTCAATTTACTACGATCCTTTTCCGTGAAGATATTTAGAGAAGAAATTTCTTTAAAAAAACATCGCCTGAAGGCATTTTATGTTTATTCCTTCCAAAAACAAGGAATCTAATGATGAAATAATTTTAGGTGAATGAAAAAAAAAGGAATATATAAATAAAGAAGCTATCCCTTAATTTTGTTCTCTGGTCTTGAGTAGTAACATAACCTCTGTGCCAGGGTCTTCCACTATAGGGGTAGAGTTCTCTTGCTTTAGGGTACACTATTCTATCATGTCTTTTTTCTATGATGTTTAATAGTTTATATACGAACGATTTCTTTTTTCTATGATGTTTTATAGTTTATATACGAACGATTTATTTTAATGTTGTTACTGTTCTTAAAATATTCTATCACAATTGTTCATTACTTCTCTTGCAGTTTATTTATTTCCTTACTTCCATACCTCACTGTGCTATTTTTCTCTTAGCACTATACGGTCCTGTTTTTCCGACTAGGGTTGTAGCTTAAATAATAATAATAATAATAATAATAATAATAATAATAACAACAACAAAAACAACAAGAACAATAATAATAACAATAATAATTATTATCATTATTATTATTTCCTTTCTAACATTGTACATCTACAGAAGTGTGATAACGAGACCAAAAGACGAAAAGATATTGAGGGACAAAGAAATAATCACATGCGGTAACTTTTCAAATTACGAGTAAAGCCTTCGTCACTTGGAATTCTCACTGTTTCAAATAATTCACTTAGAGAGAGAGAGAGAGAGAGAGAGAGAGAGAGAGAGAGAGAGAGAGAGAGAGAGAGAGAGAGAGAGAGGGCCTATCAAACTATGTCATCGAATAAATATAGGCCTACTTTCATGGTATATGTAACAGTATCAATCAACATAACTAAATGAAAATTCAAAATAAAAAATATTAATATTAGAAATGGAAAAAATTTGAACACTAAAAAACCTGAAAATTTAAAATAACAAAATTAGGAAAATTCAAAATAAAAACAACTGTAAAGCTTTCAAATACAAAAAAAAAAAAAAAAAAAAAAAAAAAAAAAAAAAAAAAAAAAAAATTCCCTACTTTTCTTTAAACTGGGGCAACATCTGCATACATCTCGATAGCTGTCTCAAGGCTATTGCATAACCCGAATACAACACATTAAATTTTGGAAGCCATAAAACTTCAACAATAGTTAAAAGATCGTTCAACAAAATCGGCCTTATTGTCGTCAATCCCAGTTCCAAAACTGACATCATACCGTTCCGGGTTCCTAGATGAATTGACTTCTTATTTTCATTTGATTGAAATAAGTAGTTTTCGTTTTATTTCGAAACTGTCCTCCCATGTCACAAGTGGAGTTCTTGGAAAGAAAGCGACTCTCTTTAAAATAAAATTGATCGACAAAATCCATTTTCATATTGTTAACGGGTTCCAAAACCAGCAGGAGATCACACACATGTTTCAAGAATTTGAATCATTTCGAAAAAAGGAAAACGTCCTTCACGCTATTGGTGCCGCCCCACAGAAATGGACGGCAAGTGGTACCTTTAAACATGTCCTCCTCGACAAGTATGACACATGACGCATCATTCCCACGGAAAGCAATTATGAACTGTCCATCAGCAATGCCTTCTCTTGAATGACTTTAAGCATCAATTCCTTGTGAAACTTCAACCATTTTTGCTCCCATATACGATCCAGAGTAGGGACCAGGTAGGGAATTCAACACCCTCTCATGTTTGTACCATATCAATAAACATCAATAAACATATTATTGACGTTATTTCGTGGGAATCATATAACTCAGCGAGTCAATAGCTACTCAAAATACAAAACCAAACAATTACCAATTATCATTGTTATTATTATCATCATTATTACTAGCTATGCTACAAACCTACTTGCAAAAGCAGATGTTATGAACCCAAGGGCTCTAACAGGGAAAACAGCTCAGTGATGAAAGGAAATAAGGTACCAATACAAATAAGCAAGTCAACTAACAATACGATAAGTGAGATTGCCACACACACACTAAAGTGAGCGAGCGCAGTAAAAAAAAAATACACGAGTGGATGTAACTCGAGAAGGATAGAGGAAATGAGATAACAGGATGAGCTCGTGAGGGGAGAGAAGGAATCGATCCTTTGAGTTCACTTTCACCAGTGTTTGTAGAGTACATATCCTTCAGTTCAAAACGGAAAGGTATGAACTCTTTTTATTTTCCATTGTTTTCAATAAATAAAATTTTTCAGTTTTCAATAAATTCAATTTTTCAATTTTCAATAAAATAAATTTTTCAGTTTTCAATAATTCAATTTTTCAGTTTTCAATAATTCAATTTTTCAGTTTTCAATAATTCAATTTTTCAGTTTTCAATAAATTCAATTTTTTAGTTTTCAATAAATTAAGTTTTTCAGTTTTCAATAAATTCAATTTTTCAGTTTTTCAATAAATTCAATTTTTCCGTTTTCAATAAATTCAATTTTTCAGTTTCCAATAAATGTGCAAATTATCTCCATGTTGAGCTTCCTTCTAATTTCCACAACGGAAAAAAATAAAGAAAAAAAATACATTCTCTCAAACTTCTTGGATAATGCATCATTTACATATTGATTTTACAAATTTCGAATACCAAATCTTCCGGAACTTTACCCACTGGCAAAATCCACAACAAATGATCACTCCCCCAATACAGCCTTTTTGCACCCCCTACTAAACACAGAGGAAGAGAAGGAAACTGCAACTCATAATACTTGACACGAAAACATCACACTACTGAGAACTTTTGAAAGTCCAAAAGAGTCGACAGTTTACGTAAATTTGAGAACACCAGTGGTCAAGGGGAAAGGACAAGAGGGGGGGGGGTGTCTAAGGTTTCAAACAATAGCTCAATTAAGCCTACACAAAAGGAACTCGTTATTGCAAATGAAAAAGCCAAACGGGAGTCTACTAGACACTTCATATCAGCACCACCCTTTGCTCTTGAAAAGTTTTTATTAACCGCGACAGGAACATTTGGTCGTTTCTACACTCGCTTTCATTCAGAGGGCATGTCATGGCATGGACAGTACACGCTCGTAAGAGCAAAAACGGCAGAGGTAATGTCTATGAAAGTATTCAAAAACTTGATTTCAAACATATATAAACTGCATTATTATTATTCCTATTATTAACTTGGTAAATAAATTCCCGATGACGTGAAGATACAAGATAAAAAGTAAATATCCATACATAAACTAATATATATATATATATATATATATATATATATATATATATATATATATATATATATATATATATATATATATATATATATATATAGATAGATAGATAGATAGATAGATATATATCTAGATATATATATATATATATATATATATATATATATATATATATATATATATATATATATATATATCTATATATATCTATATACATCTATATATATCTATCTATATATATATATATATATATATATATATATATATATATATATATATATATATATATATATATAGATGAGCTAAGCACAGTCAGGTTGTTACTTTGTGGAATAAGTGAATGTCAACAGATATCTTCTTTGTTAAAGGAAAGACGGTTATAATGTGGCGTGGGATGCCACTTTGAGAATGTCGTTATCGGCTTGGCTTTTAGGCACTCGAAAATGTTCGTTAAAAGTTAGCGTCACCAAAATCTCTCTCTATTGGTTCTTTTAAGACTTTCGGGTCAGCACAGCCAATCATCGATCAGGCCATAGAAAGGCCAAGGTGGGCGATTGAACTGCCCATAGTTTTTTAGTCAGTTAGAGTTGGGAGGCTTGAGTGGTTAGACCTATACGTCGAGGTCACGGGTGCCAGTATGAGTGCCAACAAGTACCATTTCTCTGAGGACTTTTTATTAGTAAAGTAACGTAATGATAATTAAGGGCCGCCCTTGTAGCTTAAATAGAATATAGCAGCTGTGGAAAATTAACAATTCGAATCTCATTTGTGCATGATCCTGTTCATCTCTCCTAATAATGTTAACCTAAGTATGGAAAGTCTCTATCTTTGTTTCACCAAGACGTGAAGTTGAACCCCCCTTAATACGACCTAAATCGGGTCATATAAAATGGTGTCAGGTGTTGTGGGGTGATTAACAAATTAGCGTCTGTGCTAAGTGATTTTAGCCGACGTGAGATTTTTGAAAAAGTGGAAACAAAAGAGACTAGTGACAATGGTTAACACGAGAAGTTCGACGGCGAGTGGAGGTGACGGAGAGAGAGAGAGAGAGAGAGGGGTGAAATGAAGTGTAGCTCGTGTATGCCCGGTACTCGGTGAACGTTTCTCAACGCACATGATAGCAGATACACAACCATAGAGGCAGCCCGACACTCAACCGACATCGACAATCTACCAAGGATGAGGTGTTTTTAGAAGAGAACCTCGAGAGGCAGAGGTCTGAGAGGTAGTATGTGGCGACTGGCGGTTGTTGGAACTGACGGGTGGTACTAACAGATGGCCACCTACGGCCTTTATGGCCCTACGATGAAGAGCGGTAGTGTTATGGATGTCAGGCCACAAACCACCATCTGAAAGCTGTTTAAAAAGAAGACAGCGTCGGCAGAAGAAATCATGTTTCCCCTGTACCAACGAGAGGGAGGGGAAGACGACGCAGGAAGGGGACCAACGGTCCCGCGGGCCGTCCGTCAGACCGCAAGGACTGGGGACAGAAGTGCCATGGAGTCAGCAAGCCGTCCTTGCCCCAGAGTGTGGGGGAGGGGAGCTAGATGCTCCCCCAGTGAGAAGTAGGGGATGCCCACCTACCAGCGAGGGTAGTTCGTCTTCCCAGGGAGTGCATAAGGAGGAGGAGGGGTGAGCAGGAACCCCTCACCACCGCTCTCGACAATGGAAGTTGGAATGTTATTCCCGTCTAGGAATAGAAGTGGAGTCATGTGTGTAACGAGGGTGAAGACCCGCTCGTTATGGATGCCCGCAAAACGTAGGAGCGCACGGTGCTTGCAACGGCCAGAGCCCACACACGGGCTCAGTGATCCTACGACGAAGAACGGATGTATCAACTCTACGGAAGCTGAAGGAACGACAACGAAAGAAATTAGGTTCAAGTAGACCTGTGGATGGAGCACATAGAAAACGGGAAGAGCTTGACGACTACGGAGGAAGAGAGAGGGAATGAATGCCCCCGTGACTGAGCCCTGTGAATGAGTGTATGAATGAGGTAGGAGATCAAATTTCCCGGATTTTTTGCGCAGGTGGAAGGGTGTGTTCTTCATTGAAGACGGAATTTGATCTAGCGTTGTTCTTCTTTCCCCTTTGGTAGAGAAAGTCATCTGTGTAATTGATGTAAGACCTTATGCGTGGCATGTGGGTATAGGAAGTTCCCCTAAGGATGGCAAGAGTGTCAGTATTTTTAAGGAATTAGGTTTATCAATAAATGTCATGTGTGTAACTCAATGAGTAACCACAAGCATGTGGTACCAAGGGCCAGAACATGGTCGGTAGTACCTTTTAAGTTTAATGGAGTGCATATGGACGTCAAAGGTCCATTCCCCCAGGGGACAGGTAGGAAGGTGAGGAGATGACACGAGCATGTGTCCGTGCCGTCCTTCAAGCACGAGAGTGCGAGAGGACATGGGTCTTGAGATAATGTCTACCATGAGGTGATAGAAGTCATAAAAATCAGGTCTTTTACGTATGTTCATTCCGAGTGTTTTATGAAAAGATGAGTTGAATTTTGTTTCGTTTTTTTTTTGTTTGGTTTTGTTCTAAGCATATCACGAGTATATCATTTATCATACTGAGAAATTTCTGTTGCATTTAGGTTATGTTGGAAATAATTCAAATTTCATTATTTTGTGTTGGTACCAATTTTGCTATTACCAATGGTTTTATGTATGGTTTTCCATTGTTTGTGTTATACTGTATTTAAAGAATTTCATTTGTCTGTGGAGGTTTTCAGTGCTATTACAGGTGATTATTAATCATGGGTTGAAAATTGAACATCATTACTTATGTTTTTGTTTTTCAGGAGAATTAATATTGCTCGGTTATTAATAAGTATGTTTTTCTTTTTATTATTATTCACTGTTTGAGTTTGCTCCTTATTGCAGTGTCACGGATGTGTTAGAAATGGTTTCCTTATAATGGTAAATGTATCAAAGAGTGCTGGGATTGTAAGTTATTCATTTTGATTTCTCTTAATTTTTATCATTTTCTTTAATTTGTGTATGTGATGATTTGTTGGTCCTTATGGAATTTTATTACATTCGAAACATTATTATTTTTCTGATTTTGTGCTCCAAATTTCGATGACGATGTATTTAAACCTGATTTTGTGTTTCTGTATGATCTATTGTGGGCGTGATATTCATCTTTGTGTAACTTGCAATTGTAACACGCCAAAAAGGCCCTTTGATTTGGTTTAGGTATTTAATTTTAATGTTTGCATGCTCCTAAAGAGAGTGGTACTCAGAGGCAACATCTAGTGGAAAAAGAAAGATTGTGTTCAATGAAAAAAAAGAGAGAGAGAAAAAAAATCTGATAAGTGTGAATTTTACGGGACGTAAAAATTTGGGAAGGGAGTGATGAGCTAAGCACAGTCAGGTTGTTACTTTGTGGAATAAGTGAATGTCAACAGATATCTTCTTTGTTAAAGGAAAGACGGTTATAATGTGGCGTGGGATGCCACTTTGAGAATGTCGTTATCGGCTTGGCTTTTAGGCACTCGAAAATGTTCGTTAAAAGTTAGCGTCACCAAAATCTCTCTCTATTGGTTCTTTTAAGACTTTCGGGTCAGCACAGCCAATCATCGATCAGGCCATAGAAAGGCCAAGGTGGGCGATTGAACTGCCCATAGTTTTTTAGTCAGTTAGAGTTGGGAGGCTTGAGTGGTTAGACCTATACGTCGAGGTCACGGGTGCCAGTATGAGTGCCAACAAGTACCATTTCTCTGAGGACTTTTTATTAGTAAAGTAACGTAATGATAATTAAGGGCCGCCCTTGTAGCTTAAATAGAATATAGCAGCTGTGGAAAATTAACAATTCGAATCTCATTTGTGCATGATCCTGTTCCTCTCTCCTAATAATGTTAACCTAAGTATGGAAAGTCTCTATCTTTGTTTCACCAAGACGTGAAGTTGAACCCCCCTTAATACGACCTAAATCGGGTCATATATATATATATATATATATTACTAGAATCAAAGCTTCATAAAACTTAAAGCATTTAAGCACGACCACATTTAACAGTGACAAAACAATTTTCCTATTCTTAGCCAATAAAGTATTAGGAGTCTATTCACTTTGGCAAAGAAATAATTTATTTTTGTCCCAAGAGGTACGCTATTATTTTACCTATAAATCTAAAAGCTTGCTGAGAACTAAGCGGGCCAACTTTGTTAATTTTTTTGTCATAATAATCACTAAACTTCTTACTGATAAACAATTACACAAAGTTAGAAAAATACAGATAAGTTTGGCAGAGGTTAAAACTTCTAGCTGGACTTCTAAAACAAAGTATTGAAGAAATACAAAAAGATAATCTTATCTGAATCGTAAATTACTACCTGTAACAGGTAAATTCCTTCTGATATACTACAGCAAGGCTCACAACAACGTAAGCGAAATGAGCAATGATTGGAGAACATTTCAGAGCAATCTATGTTTTCGTCACCAAAGAGCACATATTTTCCCTAACGATTACGCAAGTGTGGGTAGGTGGAACCACATAATTTCTTCCAGGCTTTTACTTAGCCCTGATAGATGGACTATTTCGTGAACTCAAGAATAGGTCTGAATCACACAACACCCCTACCCCTTCCCACGGAACCCCCCCCCCCCCCCCCCCAAAAAAAAAAAAAAAAAGAGGCCTAGTTGAAAGTAAACGATGTTGATTGCTTACAAATATCCAACTTTAATCAGTGCGTACTTACTTATATTCATTTTAAATATTTTTTTCAGAATGTGCGTATCTTAATATGCAATGTGTGTAATTGTTTCTTCCATCAAGATGACTGCGTGATTGCTCAGAATGGATCCACCTCACGAGATATTTGAGCTAAATCTACTAAATAAATCACTAACAGAAATTGTCGGCAGACACGGGACCCTTTCCCTCTCAGTTGTTCCCAAAAATGTACCAACAAGTACTTTGCGATTCAAAGGAGATTAGATTTTTCGCCACACAAAGCACATTAACGTTAAACGATCTTGCTTCTAAGTACATTTGCTCTCCTCTCATATCTTCGTAACATTAATACTTACACTTTACCGAAGTGTTGGTTGGATAGATCGAACGAAATGCGCTCCAACCCATACTCGGCTCCAGGACTGCCAAAAGATGCAATGGATCGACTATGATAGTCCATTTTAGTTACACACGGCCCTCTCTTAGTACAGACATTAAAACCAAATTTTACTGAACCTTTCCCAAATGTTATCCAAAACTAGGAACATGACAGACATCGTATCCAGCTGCGTCTTGCTCACGAGAATCTATTTATTGATAAAGACCGTATAACCAATCCTCCACTTAGGTCATATGCGTGGAATTGACACAGATCAAGTGGAGTGGATTACTTTCTCTTGGGATTAACAGGTACCAGGCAGTGTTTAGACTACCCTCTGCAATCAATGCTTTGGAGGGCTGCGGTTACGAGTAATCGGATATCCGTTGGAATGGATTAGATTTGGGCTATTTGTGGAATTACTCCTAACTTCTAAATTGAAGTTCAAGTGTGAGAGCACTCAATTTATACATAAAAGATGTGATATACATTTTTCATTTACTGTTAAAAATTTTGTACGAGAGAGAGAGAGAGAGAGAGAGAGAGAGAGAGAGAGAGAGAGAGAGAGAGAGAGAGAGAGAGAGAGAGAGAGAGAGAGAGCTCAAACACATTAAAACGATTTTCACTTTAAGTACCACGGCATAAGGTCTTCATTTTCATGCAGAACTAAAAGAACCAAGCTGTAATTTTCCGCCAATTGCACACAACTCATCCGTACCTGGAAAAGATAATACGCGTCGTCGAAATCTCGGTACAAAAGTTTCGTAATTAAACTACTTGGCATATTTGTATCATCTAATATTCTTAGCACAGTCGGTAATGATCGGCTTCCTTTCGGTTTGAATGATAACTTAAGAAGGATCAGTTTGTCACTTTTTGATTTACAAAAGAATTTTACCATGATGTACGGTACAAAATAATTAACCCCAGCCCCCCTTCATCACATGACTGAAAATATATAAATAAACACTTCCCGCTTATTTCATACTATTTTCGTTTATGCATTGCATCACCATGAGAGTTGTGTATGAACCTCAAGACTAAACTATCAACATATAAAAATAACATGATTTGATACAAACTGTGTGCGTGTGTATTTAATAGTAAACACACAGACAAATAATCTTTATATAAACTGCAAATGGCACTAAACAGTTATTAATCTAAATTTTTACAACGCAAAACACCCTACATAGTTCACTTTCCCTAACCAAACAAAAACAACAATATGCATCCTCCAACTACTTTCTTCTCGAAGCCTTAACCAATACAGAACACCATGCAGTCCTAGGAGAACGCTGCAACGTGAAACACACACGCACACACACATACGTTTATCCAGAGAATCTGTCCTCCTCTCTCTTGCCCTGTCTCCCATTGGAAGACAAATTCACTGAAGCAAATTCCAAGCGTCGACAGATGGCGTTATCAACCCTCCCAGATAAATACTTACTGTACTGTATGTCCAACAAGGGAGTGTCTCAAAGAGGACATACGTAAGGGGTCAAACAATCCTTGAAATTTCTTTAGCTATAACAGCTAGCTCGTAATTCAATGTACGCCCACGTGCATACGTTAACTGTTAAGGTGCTTTGGAAATTAAGTTTTTTTTTAAAGAATCTAAAAAATGGGGGGGGGGAATGTAACGAACAAATAGTAAGTAAAGAAAAAAAATCCAAAATTATCTCTGTTCATAGTTCATAAAATATAAGGTGATATTTTTTAACGCCTATTTTACATATTAATAGAAAAATATTGAATTTTTCTCGTCTTCTTTACCTGGAAAAAAAAATCATACCCAAAACACTTTGTTTTAGCACAGTAATAACATACGCATTGCCTTTACCGAAGCTAGAAATTAGTTCTTCCAGAAACACGAAGATCAAAGATTTTGGCATTATAAAATATAACAACTTTAACAAAAACTAGTAATCCTATCACATCATATGACTGATTTCATATAACCTCATGATCACAAATAAAACACCACTAAAGTTAAAATACGTTTGACCTTAGGGTCAGTTAAAGCATACAAGTCTTTTCGTGATAGCAATCGTTTCCAACTCACTGAATGCCCCTCTACTGCTCTCCCTTGTGTTATACATTTCAATTTATCTTAACTTAGATACAAATTATGATCACTTAATACGAATCTTGATTATCGTATTGGAAAGTATTTACAGCACGAAAAAAGGTCCAAGACATATAGAGAGCTTTATATTAATTTTTATTTAGACCGGTTAATTTTAACTTTTTTATAAATTGTATGAAGTAATTCTTTAAAGGAATTGAGTATTACATACGGGAATCTCCTATAGGAAATAATTACCACATACAATAAGAAAAAAGGTTAAAATCAACCACTAAAAATAAAAAAATAAAAAACGAATGACAATATAAAGCTCGCAAAATGACTAATGATCGCCCACCCTTATAAAAAAAAAAGTGCGTACAAAACTCATTGATCTGCACCTGGTGTCATGTCAGGGGCGTGGAACAAAGGGTACCACTATCACGGCACTCCTCCAACCCCCCCCCCTCCCTCCCCCCACAACAACAGGAGGAGGGGCTCCATTCCGTGGTACAGCTCAAATTCTTCTAACCTAAGGTTCTTGGTAATATCCTTCGATAGCCTATCAATAGTAGGTTCTACACCAGAGAGCCACGTTTAAATTGGACCAATCTTTTAAGATAAAGATATGGAACATTATACAGTACACACACACCCATATATGTATGTATGTATGTATATATATATATATATATATATATATATATATATATATATATATATATTATACACATACATATATAAAGTATATATATATAAATATATATATATATATATATATATATATATATATATATATATATATTATACACATATACATATATAAAAAATATATATATATATATACACACACATATATATATATATATATTATACACATATACATATATAAAGTATATATATATACATATATATATATATATATATACATATATATATATATATATATATATATATATATATATATATATATATATATATATATATGATAGATCAATCTGCATTATGTAGTGCGTGTTACGAAAGCTTGACCATATACCAAACATTATACAAAGCACACGCATAACCAATATCCTAAATAATAGAGAGAGAGAGATTTACGAAACTAGCCCTCTTAAAAGGGAAATCTGATAATCCAACCCACAATAAAGTAAAACAAAATGTGAATGGCCCAGGGAGGAAAACTACAAAAAAAAAAAAAAAAAAAAAAAAAAAAAAAAAAAAAAAAAAAAAAAAAAAAAAAAAAAAAAAAACGAACTACGCGGGCCAGAATGTTTTACAGTTACAACAGTTATCGAGTTAAGCTCTAACCGGCAAAAAAAAAAAATATTGAAAATTCTGCTGGCTGTGGAAAATGGAAAGTGGCTATGGCATGCAAGCTCTTGCCACTCATGATTTCTATCTCCCCTTGCACAAGAAATAAAAAAATGACTTA
>NC_090735.1:129548849-129553849 GCF_036898095.1 Palaemon carinicauda | reverse complement strand
GGATTATGTGTTGATAACAAAAAGAATGTTTGGAAGATTGAAAGACGTGCACGTGTTTAGGGGTATGGCTAACGGTATGTCTGATCATTTTTTGGTGGAAGGAAAATTGGTTGTAGCAAAAGAGTGGGGGAATAGAGTAGGTGGATGTAAAAGGGAGCTAGTGAGGGTTGAAGAGCTAATAAAACCGGGGGTAAAAAGTAAATATCAGGAAAGGTTGAAAATGGCATATGACCAGGTGAGAGTAAGAGAAACTGGTAATTTAGAGGAGGAGTGGAAGTTAGCAAAAGAAAATTTTGTTGGGATTGCAAGTGATGTATGTGGCAAGAAGGTTGTTGGAGGCAGCATGAGGAAGGGCAGTGAATGGTGGAATGAAGGAGTGAAGGTAAAAGTGGAAGAGAAAAAGAGGGCTTTTGAAGAATGGCTGCAGAGTAATAGTATAGAGAAGTATGAAAAATATAGAGAGAAAAAGGTGGAAGTAAAGCGCAAGGTACGTGAGGCAAAGAGGGCAGCTGACCTGAGGTGGGGTCAGGGACTGGGTCAGTCATATGAAGAGAATAAGAAGAAGTTTTGGAAAGAAGTGAAGAGAGTAAGGAAGGCCGGCGCAAGAATTGAAGAGACAGTGAAAGATGGAAATGGAAGGTTGTTAAAAGGAGAGGAGGTAAGGAAAAGGTGGGCGGAATATTTTGAAAGTTTGCTGAATGTTGAGGATGATAGGGAGGCAGATATAATTGCGGTTCCAGGTGTTGAGGTGCCAGTGATGGGAGATGAGAATGAGAGAGAGATTACAATAGAGGAAGTGAGGAGAGCACTAGATGAAACGAGAGTAGGAAAAGCATCGGGTATGGATGGTGTGAAAGCTGAGATGTTGAAGGAAGGGGGTATGACTGTACTTGAATGGTTGGTGAGATTGTTTAATGTGTGTTTTGTGTTGTCAATGGTACCAGTAGATTGGGTCTGTGCATGTATTGTACCACTATATAAGGGTAAGGGAGATGTGCATGAGTGTTGTAATTCAAGAGGTATTAGTTTGTTGAGTGTAGTTGGAAAAGTGTATGGTAGAATACTGATTAATAGGATTAAGGATAAAACAGAGAATGCAATCTTGGAAGTACAGGGTGGTTTTAGAAGAGGTAGGGGTTGTATGAATCAGATTTTTACAGTTAGGCAGATATGCGAGAAATATTTAGCAAAAGGTAAGGAGGTGTATGTTGCGTTTATGGATCTGGAGAAAGCATATGATAGAGTTGATAGGGAAGCAATGTGGAATGTGATGAGGTTATATGGAGTTGGTGGAAGGTTGTTGCAAGCAGTGAAAAGTTTCTACACAGGTAGTAAAGCATGTGTTAGAATAGGAAATGAGGTGAGCGATTGGTTTCCGGTGAGAGTGGGGCTGAGACAGGGATGTGTGATGTCGCCGTGGTTGTTTAACTTGTATGTTGATGGAGTGGTGAGAGAGGTGAATGCTAGAGTGCTTGGACGAGGATTAAAACTGGTAGGCGAAAATGATCATGAATGGGAGGTAAATCAGTTGTTGTTTGCGGATGATACTGTACTGGTAGCAGACACAGAAGAGAAGCTTGACCGACTAGTGACAGAATTTGGAAGGGTGTGTGAGAGAAGGAAGTTGAGAGTTAATGTGGGTAAGAGTAAGGTTATGAGATGTACGAGAAGGGAAGGTGGTGCAAGGTTGAATGTCATGTTGAATGGAGAGTTACTTGAGGAGGTGGATCAGTTTAAGTACTTGGGGTCTGTTGTTGCAGCAAATGGTGGAGTGGAAGCAGATGTACGTCAGAGAGTGAATGAAGGTTGCAAAGTGTTGGGGGCAGTTAAGGGAGTAGTAAAAAATAGAGGATTGAGCATGAATGTAAAGAGAGTTTCTATATGAGAAAGTGATTGTACCAACTGTGATGTATGGATCGGAGTTGTGGGGAATGAAAGTGATGGAGAGACAGAAATTGAATGTGTTTGAGATAAAGTGTCTGAGGAGTATGGCTGGTGTATCTCGAGTAGATAGGGTTAGGAACGAAGTGGTGAGGGTGAGACGGGTGTAAGAAATGAGTTAGCGGCTAGAGTGGATATGAATGTGTTGAGTTGGTTTGGCCATGTTGAGAGAATGGAAAATGGCTGTCTGCTAAAGAAGGTGATGAATGCAAGAGTTGATGGAGAAGTACAAGAGGAAGGCCAAGGTTTGGGTGGATGGATGGTGTGAAGAAAGCTCTGGGTGATAGGAGGATAGATGTGAGAGAGGCAAGAGAGCGTGCTAGAAATAGGAATGAATGGCGAGCGATTGTGACGCAGTTCCGGTAGGCCCTGCTGCTTCCTCCGGTGCCTTAGATGACCGCGGAGGTAGCAGCAGTAGGGGACTCAGCAGTATGAAGCTTCATCTGTGGTGGAAATGTGGAGGTTGGGCTGTGGCACCCTCAGCAGTACCAGCTGAACTCGGCTGAGTCCCTGGTTAGGCTGGAGGAACGTAGAGAGTAGAGGTCCCTTTTTGTTTTGTTTCTTGTTGTTTTCGGCTACCCCCCAAAATTGGGGGAAGTGCCTTTGGTATATGTATGTATGTAAGACATGCAAGTTAGGAGTGTTGGTGAAAATGGCAAAAAATGGAGACCTGGCTGATCAGTTATGAAAATATATAGTATGCTTATTCTAAAGAGACTAGGGAGAAAGATGAAATGCTTTGAGATGAACAAGCAGGATTTAGAAAAGGTAGAAGTTGCACTGACCAAATTTTCATTTTGAGACATGTACAGCAATGCGTAGAATATAGAAATCCACTTTTTATGCCATCTGTGGACTATGAAAAAGACTTAGATAGTGTGCATCAGCAAAGTTTGTGGAGAGTTCTGTGTTATTATGAAATTCCTCTTAAATATGTGTATTTGATTAAGTCAGTGCATGGACATAGCAAGTGCAAATTTAATGTTAAATGCATTCCTGTCACATGAATTTCAGTGAACAGCAGAGTACTCGAGGGGAATGTGTTGTCACCGATGTTGTTTATTCTCATGAATTTTGTAATGCGTAGAACAGTCGGAGATGGAGAAGAAGAATTGGACTGGATTGGTAATAGGAAATTCAGCAGACCTAGAGTATGTTGATGATGCCGTCCTTATTAGCAGAACATCGCAGGATTTGCAATGCTAGCTTACTAGAATGCTTGAAATATCACACGAGGTTAGGCTTAGATGAATAGAAGACAAAGAACGAAATATGCAATAGAAGATAAAATATCATTGGAAGGAGAAAGGATTAATGAGGTAGAATCATTTAAGTATCAAGGAACTATGATCTCCAATACAGGGTCTTTAGAATTAGACATCAGTGAAAGATTGAAAAAAAGCAAATCAGACAATGGCTAGGTTAAGTAACATTTGGAAATCAAATCGCATGAAATTACATATAAAAATCAGACTATATATCAGTTTAATGAGATCAGTGTTAAATGTATGGACATAAGTCATGGTATGACAATGAAGTAATCTCCAATAGACTTAGTAGATTTGAGAACAAAGTACTCGGAAGGATATCTAGGAGTTAAATGGCAGGACAGGATTAGAAATGAAACCATAAGAGAGATTACTCGAGTGACATATGTGAATGAGATCATGATGAGGGGTAGAGGCCCTTTACGTCAATATGCGTAGGAGACGATGATGATTATAATGAAGACATGCAAACATATTCTTTCTCTGCACGATGAAAATAACTTCATAAAATTGAATACTGAAAACGTAAAAAATTTCAAGTATTCTGTTCTTTTACATCACTTACATTGCAATTAATCTAGGTATATAAAAACATCAGCATAAGTAAAAAATAATACTGAAACTTCGTGTAATAATGCATCAATTCTTCTAAATCATTTAGATATTGTAAATATTGCAAATCAATTAGCAATAATATCTCTCCTTGAAAAGTCAGCCTCAGAAAAAAACTGATAAAAAGGGGGATGTAAATTCCCAGCAAAAGGGAAACAATCGTCTCATATTTGGCCCTTTCGCTATGCAATGCGTAGCAACCAAAAACCACATTCACCATTCTCTCCTAAACCGATACCTTTCCAAAGCTTCATAAGCTCTCAGAATTACCAAACGCAATCTTCCCTCTTATCAAATTCTAGTCAGCCAGTATGAAATACCCACCGCCAAGCGAACACGCAAAAACTAAAACTACGATGAAAAAAGAAATGGAATAATTCACCGTGAAAACTCTAAATTCATTCAACAACACAAACCAGTTTATTCGACGAAACTGCCGCGTTGCTCCACAAATTGTTTTAACATCATAACGTCAACAATTCCAGTGGGTCCTCATTCCCCTGCGATATTTTCTCCCCGGTCCACATATACTCACAATAAACCCAACCACGGCACTCCCCTCCCCCGTAATTCCACGTTCCTCCCCAGCTCCAGAAACAGACAAATGCAGCAGCCCCTTCCTTTCTCTCTCTCCCAATTACAACTGCATAGGGAAAGGATCTGATAATGCGTCCTAATTCCTCATTAATGAATTTTAACTCCATTCGCGAGGCGCTACTTTTGATTTTTAGAGAGGGGGGATAGTGTTGAAAAAAGTGTTCTTTATTGAAGCATAAGTGGAAAATAAAACTGCAAGACAGAAAATTGTATTTGGAAGATCGTGTGATCGCTTTCATTTCAATGATTGACCTGCAAAGGTCAAGGAAATATGGATTCCTTTCAAAAATGACTGAAAAGTGAGGGTAGACTGGACTTGAGGAATCTGGGTCACTTAGCACAACGGTGAGGCCTGGAAGGCCATTCAACGATATTATGATAGACAATATCAAATCACTTTTTAAGTGTGATATTTACTCCCTTACATGACCACATATACACACGATATATATATATATATATATATATATATATATATAATATATATATATATATATATATATATAATATATATACTATATATATACACACACACACACACACACACACACACACACAATGCATTTAGGAGACTTTTCTGAA
>NC_090735.1:129513849-129543849 GCF_036898095.1 Palaemon carinicauda | reverse complement strand
TGTGTGTATATAATATACACAGCATACATTTGTAAAGGTGACAGTTTCAGAATCTGATTATACCCATACTGAGGTTGTGCATACGGTATTTTCTATCTCTACAAATTCGACAACTCGACACATTCCTTAATACTAAAAAGGAAATATTACAGGGTCCACATATAAAACTTAAAGATGGTAATAGCATCAAAGGACAGCAACCCCACATAGATATGTGAGAGAGAGAGAGAGAGAGAGAGAGAGAGAGAGAGAGAGAGAGAGAGAGAGAGAGAGAGAGAGAGATTCCAACCCTATCACAAGCAAGTGTTGTTGCACATCCTTTCTTTAAACAAAAGATTAATGGTCTTTATTTGTCCGACGTGAAACCCATTACAAAAGGATTAATATTGTTATTCAATCCTAAAATTTCCTACACAATCCAGAAGGTCAGGCAATGTATAATAATATAATAACCTAAGGAAACAGACAGTGCGAGTTTCTACACTCAATGTTTCTAACGAGACAATGTGTTTTGTCAAAAGGTCGATGCCAATGGAAACATGGATGTTAGAATAGTGATTTCGAACTCGTGTGGGTAAGCTGTGCGTTTTGACAGATCAACTAATATCGAATAAAGCACTAAAGCTTAGAAATACTACATATTGCTTTAACCTTTAACCTATGCTAAGCCTTTAAAATCTTGTTTAATAGTCCCGAACAATAGTTAATAGCTGCAACTGCAATTCGCAAAGGAATTTTTCAACTTTTCCAGGTAATTTTATAAAAATATTTTACTTCTTTTCGATTACATCATAAAAGCATTAACAGCCCAATTATCCTTCTCCGTTTATCATGCTAATATTTTACCAACATTTTAGCATTATTTCGAGTAGGCCTCATTTCAAACAGGAAGTCCCATTTAACTTATGCACAGGGCATTCTTTCAGCCCATTTACATTAATTGCGAAAGATTTTAATCTAATTTCACTATTCATGAGAGATGGCTTTAAGCTTGTTTTAAAATCTGAACAGAGGTTTTGGGTACTATTTTAAATGAACATTGGTTTTATGCAGGTCTTTTCAAAATCATCCTCTAGTCGAGACTTCTTAACGTTATGTATCTGGAATCTATTGTCATTCCAGGCAATTTTAATCCACAACCTCCTTTTCCCTCCATTCTAAACCCTCCTTTTTCCTTCTACTTCAACTCGACTGTTTCCCTCTATTCAAAGTTTTTTACTCTCTTACAAACCCCCATTTTCCCCTCTGATTCCAACCCTCTTTTTCCGTCTTCCAACCCTCCTTTTACCTTTCTACTTCAACTCGCCTGTATCCCTCTATCCAAAGTTGTTTCCACTCTAATTCCAAACATCCTTTTCCCTCTTCCACCCTCCTTTTCTCCTCTAACCCAACTTTCCAAATATTGTACCCTCTACTCCAAGCCTCCAAATAACTTCCAACTCTTTAAATTCCCTCAATTCCTACCATTTAAATTCCCTCTATTCCAGCCCTCAGTAAAACAACGAATCCCCCACCACAAATCAACAGTCCCTTCGGAAGTTCGTTCTCTTTTAATCCTGTTATGATTTCCATCATTATAATATACTTCAATCGGACCACTAACCAAACATCCCTTACTCACATAGGGTTTATTTCGATTTCATTATATCTTATAATAGAAAATTCTTATAAATGTAAGAATTGGATAAATAAAAAAGCTGTACACTGAGATTATACACTGCGGGTTGCAAACAGCACAAAACATGTTCAATTGCATGCATTGTTCTGCAGTGTCTGCATTATTGGATTGGATCGCGTATGTTATACATTAAATAACCTAGTCAAATCATTTGTGATATTAGCAATAATCGAGTAAGTATATCTAAAAGAACCAAATGAAGAGGCTAAATTTTGAGGCCTTTAGTGTGGCCAAAATAGGATGGGAGGGGATGGACGGGTATTATTATTATTATTTCTTGCTAAGCCGCAACCCTAGTTGGAAAAGCAAGATGCTATAAGCCCAGGGGCTCCAACAGGGAAAATAGCTCAGTAAGGAAAGGAAACAAGGAAAAATAAAATATTTCAAGAACAACAACAATATGAAAATAAATATCACTTGATAAACTATAAAAATTTTAACAAAAAAGAGGAAGAGAAATAGGATAAAAGATAACATTAATAGGTTTTGTGGATGGAAATATATGGTATTACAGTAGTACCCAGTACATACAAACTTTAATTGTAATAGCTAACTTCAATCAACAACTAACCAACGATAAATAGTCGACTCAGAATACAGTTTTTTGTTATAAACTAAGACAATTTTGACATCATCAAATATTTCGTTTATATTTCGAATGTGTTCCTTAATGATTCAAAACATACATCAACATTCTTATTAATTCAAAGCAAATTTTCCTTTAGATGAAATTCAGAATTTTTTCGTACAAGGAATACAAAATAAAATAAGCTGCCATCTTTTGTAATCAAAATTATCTTTCCCTTCATTTATATACAGTTCCGTTGGATATTACAAATTCACCCAAGGTAGAGGCAAATAAATTATTACATTAGAGGAAAAATACGAAATAAATTTTTCCTTGAATAAAATGTTAGAAAAAAAATATTTCGTCCAAAAAATATTTTTTTCTTAAATAACGATATAATGCATACTGCATTTATATATATATATATATATATATATATATATATATATATATATATATATATATATATTATATATATACATTATATATATATATATATGCATATATATATATATATATATATATATATATATATATTATATATATATATATATATATAGTAAAAAATCAAAGCAAATTTTGTGATATATGATGCATGTTTCTGCTTAAAGTTCTACCCCATGCGCAAAGGTCAAAATAGAGAGAGAGAGAGAGAGAGAGAGAGAGAGAGAGAGAGAGAGAGAGAGAGAGAGAGAGAGAGAGAGAGAGAGAGAGAGAGAGAGAACCATTTTCCCTTCAGTTTAATTGGGTGAAAAGAGACAAGACTACTCTGACAACCAACAAAAACAAGACAGATCGGCAATTCGTATTCCTTGGAAGAATAATAAATTAATTCTGCAACCTAGAATAATAATAAAATGTTGTTATCTAACGTTCAATCTGTATGGCAACAATATCAATAATAAAAATAGTTCTAATAATAAGTGACAATAAGGTTACAGGAGAAGATATTCGAAATATAAATTAACAATTATAAAATCAATACTATCAGACTTGAACGCATATCCATATTATAACTGCCCACTTGACCCCTCTCTTAAATAAAGCAATAAAGCTATATAAGAGTTCATTAATGATTTCGTATATTGGTCAATTCATCCTAATAAAATTATAGAAATAACAGTATCGCTTAATTCTTATTACACAAATATTAACTCTGACCACCACGATCTCATATTTTTTCTAAACATTATAGAAGTTTAATTAAAAAAAAAAAAAAAAAAAAAAACCAACAACAACAACAACAAACAAGGGTTACCTAACCAGCTTAATACACATTCAGCAGTTTTCCCTGACAAGGAATGGCTACGGAAAACAACACATCAGCCACTATCACATTCACTCCCTAACTGCTAAATCGTGGATGAAAATAATGTGCAGTAACTCGCAAAAACATCAATCGCTTCGTTCACCGGCAGAAAAGGCTCATCAGGAGCAGGTCATTACATAATTGTTCAAAAAGCAAGCAAGAGCATGAACAATAGTCTTTCAAGACTTAATAGCTATTAAATAAGTCCATTAAATGTCTTATCAAGGTAAAACTGTCAATTGTGTTACTTTTTAGTTATGAATAAACTCCATAAATTCTCAACAATGTAGAAGGAAGGCTCTCTCTCTCTCTCTCTCTCTCTCTCTCTCTCTCTCTCTCTCTCTCTCTCTCTCTCTCTCTCTCTCTTTATATATATATACATACATACATATATATATATATATATATATATATACTGTATATATATAGAGAAAGAGAGAGAGAGAGAGAGAGAGAGAGAGAGAGAGAGAGAGAGAGAGAGAGCAACATGACAATAATATATTGTAAAATACTACGGACTTCGTCGCACCAGTGAGTAATGCTAGCAAATTGGGTAGACCATGATTCACAGCCGAGCTTCATAGGGTGAAGAAACATCACCAAACTCCTATTACATTTCGAGAGGGCCCTTGTGGCAATCGGCGTAAATGATTGACAGAGTACTTGGTACTTGGTGTTAGGGAGTATCGAGGTTACTCAGTATATACATATGAATAGCAAAGATTAATCTAAGGTTTTCTGCCTGTACCATCTGAGAAGTATTATCACTATTATTGTTGTTATTTAATGCCAAGTTGCATCAAAGATAAACAGAATGGTTGATGCCCAAAGGACCTAATACGGAAAAGGAAATTGAGGAATAATGAATTAACTATTAAAAAAAAATAATAAACAAGCTGATATATATTTAATTAAAAAAAGACGGTTGTACGCATCTGCACAACGTTTGAAAATAAGATATTCCATCTAATCAACGATATGAATAACATAAATGACGATACGACCAGAATTTGATAACCTGGTTTTCTAGCTATAACACGTTTGGTTTTGTCGACACAATGCCATGTAATCCCATACACAGTATCATGCCTTATATTGTAGGTTTTGTCGACAATGACGTAATCCCAAACACAGTATCATGCTTTATATTGTAGGTTTTGTCGACAATGACGTGTAATCACATACACAGTATCATACTTCATATTGTAGGTTTTGTCGACAATGACGTATAATCCCATACACAGTATCACACTTAATATTGTAGGTTTTGTCGACAATGCCATGTAATCCCATACACAATATCATGCCTTATATTGTAGGTTTTGTCGACAATGACGTAATCCCCTACACAGTATCATACTTAATATTGTAGGTTTTGTCGACAATGACGTGTAATCCCATACACAGTATCATACTTAATATTGTAGGTTTAGTCGACAATGACGTGTAATCCCATACACAGTATCCTACCTTATATTGTAGGTTTTGTCGACAATGACGTGTAATCCCATACACAGTATCATACTTAATATTGTAGGTTTTGTCGACAATGACGTGTAATCCCATACACAGTATCATACTTAATATTGTAGGTTTTGTCGACAATGACGTGTAATCCCATACACAGTATCATACTTAATATTGTAGGTTTTGTCGACAATGATGTGTAATCCCATACACAGTATCCTACCTTATATTGTAGGTTTTGTCGACAATGACGTGTAATCCCATACACAGTATCCTACCTTATATTGTAGGTTTTGTCGACAATGACGTGTAATCCCATACACAGTATCCTACCTTATATTGTGGGTTTTGTCGACAATGCCATATAATCCCATACACAGTACCATGTCTTATAGTGTAGGTTTTGTCGACAATGACGTGTAATCCCATACACAGTATCATACTTAATATTGTAGGTTTTGTCGACAATGACGTGTAATCCCATACACAGTATCATACTTAATATTGTAGGTTTTGTCGACAATGACGTGTAATCCCATACACAGTATCCTACCTTATATTGTAGGTTTTGTCGACAATGACGTGTAATCCCATACACAGTATCCTACCTTATATTGTAGGTTTTGTCGACAATGACGTGTAATCCCATACACAGTATCCTACCTTATATTGTAGGTCTTGTCGACAATGACGTGTAATCCCATACACAGTACCATGTCTTATAGTGTAGGTTTTGTCGACAATGACGTGTAATCCCATACACAGTATCATACTTAATATTGTAGGTTTTATCGACAATGACGTGTAATCCCATACACAGTATCATACTTAATATTGTAGGTTTTGTCGACAATGACGTGTAATCCCATACACAGTACCATGTCTTATAGTGTAGGTTTTGTCGACAATGACGTGTAATCCCATACACAGTATCATACTTAATATTGTAGGTTTTGTCGACAATGACGTGTAATCCCATACACAGTATCATACTTAATATTGTGGGTTTTGTCGACAATGCCATGTAATCTCATACACAGTATCATGCCTTATAATTTATATTGTAGGTTTTGTCGACAATGACGTTCAATCCCATACACAGTATCATACTTGATATTGTGGGTTTTGTCGACAATGACGTGTAATCCCATATACAGTATCCTACTTAATATAGTAGGTTTTGTCGACAATGACGTGTAATCCTGTACACAATATAATGCCAAATACTGCATATCTTAATTAACAGCACAAGGAAAAATTCCTCAAGCCCATTGCCATCAGTAGAATTCATAACGAAAACCAATACTCCTGTAAGGACAAATTTTGATATTCAAGGACGGATTAGATTTTTTAATATCATTTAAAGTCAATTTTCTGTTCAATCACTTCCTTGTGAATAAATACTACGAGGAGGCTTCGCTCCATAAAAAAACACCAACGTTCTTGAATCGTCTTTAGAGTTAACTCGTTTAAAAGAAAGAAGAAAATATAAAATGCACGAGATGATCAATTTAAGAAGACTGTCAGAAGTTTCGACACTTATTACGACGACAGAAAAACAAACGACTTGCTGCTCGGAAGAAGATTCTCATTTTTGAGAAAAACTCGAGAGGAATATAAACGAAGAGGAAATGGTCGGAGGATGATATGTTTAAATTAATTCAACAAAATGTTTGTTTGCTTTATTACAACTTACTTTTAATTGATGTATAAATTAGAGTCTTATGGAACAAGACTTGGACCAATGAGGGAAAATCTGCAGTAAAAGGCTAAAAAAAGGACGCAACTAGGGGGCGAAGCACCCTTAGAGAAAAAAAAAAAAAAAAAAGTTTGAGCAACAAACAATGTGTTTTCAATATCTTGATTTTTTTTAATAAAGATTTTCCATTGAGATCACCAAATCTTTATATATTCCAAGTCAAATTCTTCATTTCAGTCCTACACTAGGTTGTAATCTCTGACATCTGATGCATCACAACTGCTCAAACTTCTGTTAACATGATAAAACTCTGGAGCTATTACTAAAATATTTTCTTATTTACTGCTTCTTAATCGCTATTAAATAGGTAATTTCCAATTATTTTGCTCAATGAATTGATAAATAAACACACTATATATATATATATATATATATATATATAATATATATATGAGAGAGAGAGAGAGAGAGAGAGAGAGAGAGAATATTTCCCCCTACGTCATGTGTTTGCGCGTCAGCAAATCCACTATAAAGACAGCCAGTGAAGGGGGCTGCTCTTGTCCGTCCCCCTTTATTACGATACGCGAAATTCCCAACCTTCCCTCACACATCCTTGTTTAGATCCAAGGTTTTCCAAAGGACGGTCTCAATTGCCACCGATGCAACAGAAACTTGTGTGATGGAGACAGCTGTGTCCTGAGGGGACTCTTTCTACTCGATTGACTGATGGAGAGGTGTCTCAACTCATCTCTACTTGAAGTTTATAACTCTGCATTTCACTATCCTCCATTTTTTTTTTTATGAGGCGGATTTGCACTGACTCGCAGCGGTGCCGTATTAGCTCTGAAAAGTTTCCTGCTATCTGATTGGTTAGAATTATCTTGTCTAACCAATCAGCGATCAGGAAACTTTTCCGAGTTAAAAGGGCACCGTTGCGAGTCGGTGCAAATCTGCCTCGCTAAAAAGAATTGACTATAGTTTAATTTCCCCTCTGAAATTCTAGCCACGTCTTATTTACAAAGATGAAGCGGGATGGGGGAGGTAGTGGATAAAGATGGCCATCAACATCCAGAAGATAAAAGATAAGAGTGTAGGGGGATCAGACGTTCTGTTGTTAAGCCTTCTTAGCAAGCGTATGAATCAGCTAATGCTGTGGAAGTTTTCTGAGTAAGAGGTTTAGCCACAATTCAGGAGTAGCAATAGAAATGAGAAGGCTGTGTCTCGTCTTTCTGGGAGCCATGTTAACTAGTATAGACATGGTGTTGAGAAGTTGCTTAAGTACTCAAATACATAAATGAATAAATAAATAAAATATATATATACATATATATATACATATATATATATATATATATATATATATATATATATATATATATATATATATATATATATATATGTATATATATATATATATGTATATATATATAATTTCCACGCACAGGGGAGGGATTAGTCATACCGTGGTGAGAAAAGGATGAGTGTTTGTGTGTGTGCATCTCTATATAAAAATATAGCCGTCACTTTTGACGGGTTACGTACACTGGTGTGTGCGTGTGTGTGTGTATATATATATATATATATATATATACATATATATACATATACATATATATACATATACATATATATACATATACATATATATATATATATATATATATATATACATAATCTTATATAGTTCACGTACATGAAATGTTATAGATATAATAGCCTGGCACACTCACTCACAAACATCTTATATAGGAGATGTATAAAAATTTTCAAACATTAAAGGCAATATACAACCATACACACAATTGATCGGACATTTCTACTGATCTAAAACAACTTTTATATACTCACACATCAGTCCGAACGAAGACAATTCCTGCAGAGCACCTGCAAAATAATTATAACCGAATAATTTGCATGTTATAAAAATATTCACTATAACTATGAAGTCTTCAATGACAAAAAACACAGAGTATAGCTTCATTCATATGGTCAGGAGTTGCTACATAATAAGACATTGAGTGCCTAGATACAACCAAGGTCTACATGGACCTTGGATACAACTGGATAATACCTCGCTCTCGCAGTATGAAGACGAGGTTAAGATTGAAGAGAGAACGAAGGTAAAGTAGAAAGCTAAAAAAATGAGGCAGCTGTGGCCAGAATAAACGTTGTTAAACGTTTGTTAAAGCCTCTATAGTTTATATAGATGTTTATTCTAATGTTGTTACTGTTCTTAAAATATTTAATTTATCCTTGTTTCCTTTCTTCACTCGGCTATTTTCCCTGTTGGATCTAATGGGCTTATAGCTTCCTGCTGTTCCATTTAGGGTTGTAGCTTAATAACAATAATAATAATAATAATAATAATACTAATAATAATAATAATAATATACCTTAAGTATATACAGAAGCATATTTTTTTATAACCTGACAGGATTCACATCGAAATAATTTGACTGGAATCGCCTGAAATAATGATAATTTAACATTTTGAATGTCGCTCATGAATGACAGTGAAAAAAGACAGAACAATATCCAAGAGACTGAACATATACACACATGATCAGCGGCCAAGGCCCCTCTCGATCTAGACCAGAGAAGGCCAGGCAATGGCTGTTGATAACTCGGCAGGATTCCCTAACCGGCCTCTGGTGAGGTTGCAGACACACTACTACAATAGAAACTATCGAGCTTGAGCGAGTCTAGAACCCAATCAAAAAGATTCCCAGGCAGGGACGTATCCAATGGGCTACCAAAGATGAAGCATGAATGTGCAGGTGACTATCTCGAGTAATTCAATTAGCCTTAACACTGGGTTACTAGGAAAAAAAAAAAAAAAAAACCTTTAAATGAATGTCATTCCTATACAGAAAATTATCGGCTATGCGTAATGCCCTTATACATCACCATTCACCGTATCTTTCACGAAATTTAGCGCTTCCTGAACAAAGAGGATTTTAATTGCAATCACATTACAGAATACATGAAACGCAAAGCTCCTTTCCTCATGCTATAAATATAATTTGTATTGATACTTAGCTTCATTACACACTATTTCTACATTCCAATCAAACGAACACACACATACTACATACCAAACGTAATACACACACCAACCAACAATGCCAAGGAATAACGTACATGGGTCCGGTTTGGAGAAAAAAAAACGAAAGCAAGAGGCACATGAAAGATGATGCATTACAGAGAACGAACGGGATACTAAAGGGATGCATGTGACCATTAATCTCCGGGGTGACCTATTCCACTTGCGTGTCTATTTCCAGATGAACCCGAGGGCTCGCTGGATCATGTACTAGGAACACCACAGAGGGATGATGTTTGGATGTTTCATGCATATCCGGACGGTTGTTGCAAAATCAACCTTTTGGCCATTAGGCCAGAAACTGTCCCTATCTTAATGCTGACCAATATTCCTCTCCCTATGATAAATTATAGAATAATTTTTCAGTAACATCTGGCAAGGATAATAGCCTTGCGACGTACTTTATGCACTTGATATGTTGGTAATTCGTATTACATTAAATGAAGGTTTGCAAATCAAGGGGAGGAATATTTTCATAGTTTTCAAAGTATAATGAAATTAAACTCTTTATCTATATCGCCACGGTATTACAACACTGAAAAGGAGTCGCGTGAAGTCAAATTTAGGCTTCAATACTTGGGCCACCTTACCAGGTATTAATGTTACTATTCAGCGTAGGGATCATGCTACTTAAAAGCCCCTTAAATGAAATTCCTTTTAGAAGAAACCCCCTTTTTAATGTTTGTTAAAAGGGCTCCAGAAAATGTATCAATCAATTTTAGCAAACGGTCATCAGTGGCCTCCTTGGGCGCTACCTAATTTTAACGAAGTAAAGTCACAACCTTTGCCAGTAGTTTTGTAATTATTGTAATTGGAAATCAACATGGTAGTGGTACTCGTATGAATCAAAAACATCTTCCATGTCAAAAGCTTTACGAAAATCATTAAAGATGAAAGAATGGATTTATGAAATTGGAGCATATGGCAAATCGCTGGGTCCGGGGAGACCATTTGACGCTGTAAGAAACCCTGCTGTGTACCATGAAGTGAAAGTTTGGCAGCAAGATGGAAGAAAGAAACCGGGAAATGAAGACTAAATCAAGAATAATCAAGGATGAACTGAGTGCGTGCGCTCTCTCTCTCTCTCTCTCTCTCCTCTCTCTCTCTCTCTCTCTCTCTCTCTCTCTCTCTCTCTCTCTCTCTCTCTCTCTCTCATGTTTCTGAGAATCCAAAATACTTGCATTCCAAAAACTACTTATTTCCTGAGCATTAATGTCATCCTTTAACGTTAAGGCAAAGATTTGCCTTACCAGTAATGACAGGCCAGGTTTAAGGATTACAGCAATACAGGAAGCAAATGGCACGACCTTCATTGCACACTGAATTGTTTCAAGATACCACCTTTCCAACATTCTTCACCTTGACCTACCGCATGCCCTTTGAACCCGACACCTAACTATAGAACTTGGGAATTCGGTCCCAGTTCCCTTTTCCTTAAAATTGGGCTAACAGTGGCCCACCGAGGCTATTAAGAGCAGTCGCTGCATTAATGTAAGACTGTCGTTTATATATATATATATATATATATATATTATATAAAGTTTTGTTGTAACCACGGTCCACATACCGTGATTGCAACGAATCGGTCGATTCTTGTTGTGGTGGCCAATGTGGTAACGTCCCTGACTGGTGAACGACAGACTAAGGTTCGAGTCCCGCTCAATCTCGTTAGTTCCTTTGGTCGCTGCAACCTCACTATCCTTGTGAGCTAAGGATGGAGGAAGTCTGGGGGAGCCTATAGGTCTATCTGCTGAGTCATCAGCAGCCATAGCCTGGCCCTCGCTGGTCACAGCTTGGATGGAGAGGGGGTTTACACGTTGATCATACGTACATATGGTCAGTCTCTAGTGTATTGTCCTGTTTGCTTGGGCAATGTCACTGTCTCTTGCCTCTACCATTCATGAGCAGCCTTTAAACCTTTAAACTCGATCAAATAATAGGTCGTGGATGCGATTTAAGAATGAAACAAGGTTAAGTTGAAGTTTACACAGCTCAAAATGGAGACACTAAAGGGAATAAATGGGGAAAAGAGAAAAATTAAATAGGGACAGAGGATAGGCCACAAAGAATCTTCTATATCCAAACCACTAAGTATTTACTTCAGACTCAAATCTACTTCAGAAACCTTTGCAAGAGGAAAAATAAAGGAAATTCAAAATTTAATATCGCCAAGCCTTACCAAAAAATAAAACTTAAAATAAACATTTACTCTAATTTGAAGATAAAATGGTAAGAAAAATTCAATAAATTAGTACATATTGGTTTATATTCATATTATTGTAGACCAATCAAAATGGTGATTTAAGGGCATCAGAAACCATTTTAAAATGGAAAGACAAAAGGCAACCCTTTTAAATCCTCATCCCATCCCCGAACCATCCCCAGCATCTGTGTAAAATTTGCCTTTCACAGATTAACAGGCACCAGGTTGACGTGAAAGAGCCGAGGATGCTTTTATGGCCCGCGTTGGCTTTCCTTTTAATGCCAAGCCAGGAAGGAAGAGGTCATCTCTTCCAAAGTACTCATGAGAGGATACTTGACAGTGTGACGATGTTTGTTTATTTAACAGTGCAGATACCATTTGTTTGTTAACTTTTAATAGTTGAATGGACGAGAAAAAAAAAAAAAAAAAAAAAAAAAAAAAAAAAAAACTAATACAGATGAGATAGTTTCTCGTCATGCAAGAAATTCAGACATATTTGCACTACGGACGTATAACAGCTGCGGGGAGAGAAGGCGTTAACGCTAATAAGATCCCTTTTTTTGACAGAATCCACTTGGCAGAAACTTTTTATGCGATAAAAGCATGAGAGCAAAATGAATAAGTCAAATGGATACCTCCACACAAAGAAATTAAGGCAAACATTGTGATGATAAATATAATAATCATAAATAAATACAAAAACAAATAAGAATTATAAGACACTAAACGGACAGATTAATTAAAACATATTTACGAGAAGCCACGAAACAAGCTAAATCGTCCTTCTTAAAATTTTCTCTTATTCAAGAGGAAGAGGAGAAGGGAAATCTGGGTAACAGCCATATTCTTTAAATCTTTAATCCCATTACATACTGGTAAAGATAAAATTGCATCATGTGTAACTCAGACAAAATTTCATAAACTATTTTACTCTCTCTCTCTCTCTCTCTCTCTCTCTCTCTCTCTCTCTCTCATGTGAATTGGATTTAAGAATTGGGTTATAAAACCAAGCATGGGGCCTGTGGATAGGATTTAAGAATTTAGGTTATAAAGCCCTGGACTGGATTTAAGAATTTAGGTTATAAACTCCTGCACTGGGGCAAGTGGATTGAATTTAAGAAGAGAGTCATGACACCCCGTGCTGAGGCTTGTGGATTGGATTTAAGAATTTGGGTTATAACACCCTGTGCTGGGGCTTGTGGAAATGATTAAAGAATATAGGTTATAACACCCAGTACTGGGCCTGTGGATTGGATGTAAGAATTTGCGTCATTATAAAGGCCTGCGCTGGGGTCTTTCTAAGCATTCAGCGAATTTGTGCAACTGGGGAAAACCATAAAGTTACACTACAGTAAATGTTAAAGAGGAACAGCAGAAAAAAAAAATGGAAGCGGAAACAGAGGTAAAGTACGGAAATAAACTGCATCTAAAGGCTGAAGGAGGACTGCAAGGACCCAAGTAATAGTCCTACCGACAGTATACCGTGTGTGGTCCAAGAGCAAAACTACAATTCTACGAAAGAGAATATTCCTGCCAGAATGAGGGCAAGAATTTTGTCAAAGTTTCTTGAGCTTTGTAGACAAACCCACTCCCCAACCACCCCCTTTATCACGGTTGGCTCTTATGTGGAAAATAATCCCATGCAAATCGTCAACATTTAAGTAAGCCAGTTTGCCTCCAACATCCTTAGGGTTAAGACTTATTTTCACGACTGGCTATTACCCTAGGATAGTGGCTTCTGAGACTTTTTAAAAATCTTTCCTCTATTCTAGGTCATCAGCATCGTTTTGGCCTATCTTTAAGTTCCAGGATATCTAGGTTTGTGTGTCGCCCTTCTTTGTGACAAAAATTCAAGAAAAGTGAACGTTATGATGCAAATTAAAGAATATACAAAAAATGTACTAAGCCCCATAACGTACCAAATAGACAGCTCAGGTTATGGAAATGTTTAGGCGTCATTTAGGGTCAAGGTTCATGAAGCAACTTACGCTAACTCAGCAAAGGGGAAACTATCCTCGAAAACTAGGCAGTCGTGAAAACAGGCCTTACCCCTAAGGATGTTCGAGACAGAATGTAATGTAAGGTTTAAACGGAATGTAATAACAGCAGCTTACAGAGCAAAATGCGTTTTTTAAATATGGCCTCTGTTTGTGAGTTACCAAGAGGTGGAATGTTAAATCTTATTCCTTTCTTTAAACATATCTTCAAAGTGAAGCAGGATTTCAAACGTGAAGCAGCTTATTCATGAGGGGAAGTGTTGTAACATATTTCTAACAATTGAATACTATTTTCAAGCATACAATTATGGGTATAAAAGTGGAATTTCATGAGAGATCTTCGATCAAAAAAAAATATGCAGTGAGAATGAAAGGACGAAGAAGTACGGGAGGAACACGGGAAGAAAGTCGTGAGAAAAAAGTGGGAAAAAATAAACCTGAGAAAAAAATGGGAACCAAAAAGAAAAAATATAAATAACAACAGGTAATTACAAACGATGTCCAAAAATATTGAATAATAATAAGTAAAACAGGCAAGGACGAAGAAAAGACAATTCGTGAGAGAGAGAGAGAGAGAGGAGAGAGAGAGAGAGAGAGAGGGGGGGGGGGTAAAAGTTTGTGATAAAAGTCTTACCGGACAGAATGGGGATGATGCAAATTGAAATAAAGCAAGTTTCCAGTTAACGACTTCAATAAAAACAATATGTCGAGACAAAAACCTAAAATTTTAAGGGAAATGGGTACGTGTGGTGGGATGATTTGAGCTAGAAAAAATGGGATTTTGAAGAGTATGTTCTTTTATATATACACATTTACCCTTTATAGTTACATTGCTCAATTGAAATACACTTCAATATAATGGGTGGCAAAATATAAATTTATTTACAAAATTCAAAATTTGTGAATAAATTCAGGTATGTTGAAATTTGAAAATATATTATACAATAAATGACTTTGAAGACGAAAAGAATTTTCCATTGAGGTTCTAGAAGACAACAACATGCCCCAAAACCACTCCCGACGAAGATGTCATTCCAGGGCCCTCATCGGAGATTGTCGTTTCCACCTTACGAAGATGAAGTGTTGTCGTGAGATGACAGAAGGCACATTATTATTATTATTATTATTATTATTATTATTATTATTATTATTATTATTATCATTATCATTGCTATCTCGTTATTACTTGCTAAGCTACAAACATTTTGGTTAAAGCAGGATGCTATAAGCCCAGGGGCTCCAACAGGGAAAATAGCATGTCCATCTATCTATATCATATCATATTATATATATATATATATATATATACTGTATATATATATATATATATACTGTATATATATATATATACTGTATATATATATATATATATATACTGTATATATATATATATATACTGTATATATATATATATATATATACTGTATATATATATATATATACAGTATATAAGTAAAAATCACAGGGAAACGTGACTCAGATATGAGAGAGAGAGAGAGAGAGAGAGAGAGAGAGAGAGCAGCTTCTTGTTACGTCTAGCAGGGCCCCTAAAGGCTGGAGTGGCATCCCTATCTCTCCTCCCACCGCGGCCTCTCACTCTAGGTACCGGCAACAGACCTACTACAGACTACTAAAAACGAACCCCGAACCACACCTCATGAACAATCAAACTCACGAAATCTCCAATTAGTACCCTGGTGGAATCACTCGTTACTGGCTACTATACATAGATTATATTTATATATATATATATATATATAATATATATATATATATATAGAGAGAGAGAGAGAGAGAGAGAGAGAGAGGGAGAGAGAGAGAGAGAGGAGAGAGAGAGAGAGAGATACACAATTGGATAGATATACTTGTTTACATTTACCCATGGACAAGAGAAAACTTTCTGCCCATAAAAAATAATCAAACCTTATTATAACTTGGTACCACAATTAACAATTTTAATATCGGAACAGTATAGAGACAAGTATACAGGGGTAATGTTGAAAAAAAAAAACCGTGACACAGACTACGTTTTAAAATAAAATATACTGTGATACCTGTAAAACCGATACATTTTCACAGCTGTTATCTCCTGCCCGAGGGCAGAAAACCATTCCGGTCTAGATTTGCAAAGTTTACAGCTCCATCATCATCTTCATCACCAGGAGCCAACAGTCCTTCTTCCTTTTTTTTTTATTTTAATCTTTTTGGTCATCCAAGAATTGAATTGTGACCGAGGTAATCTTCAGACCTTTTCATTCACTGGCGGTTTTTTTTTTTTTTTTTTTTTTTTTTTGCGTTCAGTCTTAGGGGTCAGGTCATTCAAAATTCATCTTCTCATTATTTATTGTCTCAAAAACTACTTAATTGCTTTACTAAAATTTTAGGTATTCTCCATTACGCTCTTAGATTAATTAATAAATAGACAATCTAAGGGAAAATACAGTCCAGTTAAGATGAATTAGGGGATAAAACAGTTCAATCAAGATAAATCAGGGAAAATACACCTCAGTTGAGCTAAATAAGGGGAAAAAACAGTCAAGTTAAATAGGGGGAAAATGCTGTTCAGTTTACATATATAAGGGGTAGGAAATACAGTTAAGTTAAATAAGGGAAAATACATTTCAGTTGAGATAAATAAGGGGAAAATACAGTTGTTAATTTAAATGAGGGATAAAAATACCGTTGTTAAGTTAAATATGAAAAAAAAACCAGGCAAGTTGAGATAAACAAGGGGAAATACAGCCAAGATAAATAAGGGAAAAATACAGTTCATTTAATGTAAATAAGGAAAATATACAGCTCAGTTAGGATAACGGAAAAAACTAAGTTCAATTAAGAAAAATAAGAGAAAAAACGAAGTTCAGCTAAGATAAATGAGGGCAAAAACTAAGTTCAGTTAAGACAGGGCAAAATACAGTTCAATTAAAATCTCTGGGGGTAGTATGGTAATGATCGCACCAGCAACTGGGTATTTATACACATGCAAAATCAGGAAGCGTCGGCCACATCACTCAGCCTGAGAAAGGCCATCTCAAAAGATGCTGCACACGACAATTTATGCCGACACGTGATGAGATCACATCAACTCGCTTGATTACTATAGAATAAGCAAGTGCTCTTATGCCAAGCAAGATAAACAATGAGACGCAAAAGAGCATTTCAATACTGAATAGTATTTGTGCAATTACATACACAAACGCACACGCAGATATGGCATACATATCGACATACATACACAGACACGCGCACGGTTCCAACTACCACAGCAGACGGCCTTCTCTCTCTCTCTCTCTCTCTCTCTCTCTCTCTCTCTCTCTCTCTTTCCGCGCTTACTCCTCCTCAATCAATAAGTCCACCGCCTTCCACCAACCAACCCTCCGCTGGCCTAACTCTTCTCTCCCCCCACCCCCCCACCTCCCTTTCTAAGAACATTACCAACCACACCTGCAACACAAACCCTCACCCCACAAACTCCTCAGTACTCAAAAACCCCCCTCGTTCCCAAGTGCCACCTCAATGAAAATACAAGGCTATCGCTTCTTCTCCTAAAAAAAGAAAAAAGATATCTTCCGATTCCCTCTGATAAGATCGTCCCGGCGTCCCAACTCCAACACGTTCTAAAAGCATCAAACGCGTGTTCTTCAGATTACTCTTAGTCGTGAGAGCAACGCTAGAATGTGTGTGTGTGTGTGTGTGTGTGTACCTGCTACTAATTTGTTTTCTTTTCAATTCACCATAGAAGTTATTTAAGAAAAGTCTTTTCACATCAAATATCACCACTATTTTCTCGCTTCACATCAATGTCCTCACTGATTTCTTACCCTCCTTGTGTGCTTCTCTTCCTGGCACTTTTACCTACGTAACCTGCTGTTCCTGAGGCGTATGGCACTTGACGTCAATCAATTTCTTGACAAGAAGTGTTCCTAAGTCGGCTACGAGAGAGAGAGAGAGAGAGAGAGAGAGAGAGAGAGAGAGGTATCCCAACACAACCGACAGACACCTGTTGGTTGGGAGAATACAAAAGGGGACGGCTACAGGTTACTCGGAGACATGTACCTTTCCTGTACATTAGACACACATTCAAACATTCGTCACTGGCTGTTATTTGTTTGTCGTCTTTCTAACGGGTCGGGAACTTGGAACAGCTTCCTCTTGTCGACCAAATCAACACAACAGGATTTATGGTCTGCTAGCCATGGCCTGCAAAGTTGATGGAAGTGTTTGTGATCCACCATTGGACCGTCTGTCACTATAATTAATCCGAAAACATTGACTTGCAACACATCTATAAGTAATTATTATGACAGTTTGAAATTCTGAGAAAATAAAAAATGAACACTTTCGGAATCAGTGTTTACTGCGCTATCCAAAAATCTCTATATGATCCTCAGACAGGCAACAAGATAAATCGCTCAGAATCTAGGACAAACATACACCTTATATTTAGTTATAAAAAGGAACTAGATACTTGAGGGAGTGGTCCTTTATTTTGACACCCGGGCCCCAAACAATTTGTGTTTCGTCATCTGCCTCCCTAATTTTCATTTGTATTAAGAACAATAATTTATACTTTATTACTAAAGCTACATCTATCAGGCTGACCTAAATTGCCATCTTCACAAACTCTTGTTTCCCTGCTGCCTTCTAAAACCCATAAAAAAGATAGTCTATGCATCATAAAAAATCAAGACCAAAAGTAAAAAGACATCCAATAATAGGTAAAAAAAAAATATTAGCAATAATGAAAATAACCTTTTACATTCATGTGAGAGAGAGAGAGAGAGAGAGAGAGAGAGAGAGAGAGAGAGCGCGCACCCTTGAAGTGTACCCTACTACACAAAATGCGTAGTAAATCTCACTCATTTTATAATTGAATATTACTGAATTTCCCAACAAACGGTGCGAGAGTGCTTAAAATTTAAGAAATGGAATGCATCTTTCAGTCATATACAGTATATTGAATAAGAAAAACAAAAATGTTATCTCTTTATGACACCTTTAGACACATGAAACATTTTTATTATGTGGGTTTAAGGTGGTGTATCATGATATAAAAACTGCCGAAATTGCAACGTTATTATCACGGACACTTCAAGTATTTTCGCCGACAACAATGCAAGGACAGCCACCGTAACAGAACCCCTCTATTTTCTCAAGTAATGTAACAGTAGCTTTATCCTCTTCTCTAAGTAGACAAAACGAGACAATTAATAAAACTGACTTTTTCTTCTAAATGTAAACATTCTATTCTGTATATTGTATAAAAGCTTAAGTCTTTGGAACTAGATTTATGAATTTTGAGATTGGGGTGGGGATACCTTTAAGCGCACAGGTTCAACATTATGAACTAGAGGAGCACTCAGTAGAGAGCATGCAATTTTCACGTCCATCAGTCTTATTACCTCCGCCAACGAAGTTGGGAGGAGGTTATGCTTATGCCCCTGTTAGTCTGTTTGTTTGACCGAATGAGCCTGGTTTCAAGAAATAAGCTCCCGTAGCAGAAGTCTGAACACTCCAGAGTACTTTTCTAGTTTTGATCTTAACTCCACTGCATACTTGTACTTCAATGGATTTTTTTCAAAATCTATGGGATTTTGAAGGGGGTGAATTTTGGCCAAGGCAAAAACCCGCTAAAATTTTAAAAGACCAAAATGAAAAAGAAAGAAAGCGGCCATGGAGGTAAAGTAGAAGGATTAAAAATATGAGTGCTAAGGACAGTAGGGATGCTACAACCCCCTTCTCCTTAAGTAATGACTACAATTGCCACACAAGGCGCAATAAGGGTCCGCCCCCTTTAACGTATAATAAAGACTTTTAAAAGGCAGATAGGGGGGGGGGGGAATCCCTTGATGAATAGAGTTGACTCCCAAAGAAGAAATTCCCAGGGTGAAAAGGAACCCGACACTGCATTCAAGTTTACTAGCTACAACGCTGCACTTGTCCTTGATCAAGCACACGAAGCAATTCTCTAACAGCGTCATTGCTGCTGTAGACGAGGCCCTTTCTTGATAAACCAGGCGGACATAAGTCTTTTTATAGTTTATATATGACATATTTGTTGTTGACGTTGTTAATAGTTTATATATGATATATCTCTTTTGACATTACCTTTTTAGAATGATTTATTGTTAATTTGTTCTCTTCAGTTATTTATTTCCTTATTTCCTTTCCTCACTGGGCTATTTTTCCCTGTTGGAGCCCCTGGGCTTATGGCATCTTGCTTTTCCAATTAGGGTTGTAGCTTGGATAGTAATAATAATAATAATAATAATAAAACCTTCATGGAGCACGATCTCTGTAATGAAAATGTCTCACGTTATATTCAGGGTTGCCGAGAAGCGTTCAAGCACGTATGGAAATCTATTACAAAAGCGGCTTCCAAATCTTCTTAGCCAGGACAGAAAGCTTCGCCCAGATATGTTCACAGGTGACAGAAAGATATTCGATGTGGTTCGTAAATCGCGTATGTTTAACTTCAGGGATCTGTCACGATTCACGCACATGAAGGTAATCAATGGCTGGGGCAAGGGACAGTGACATTGCCCAATCGAGCAGGAAAATGCCATAAACTGACCATATACACACATGACCAGCGCCCAAGCCCACTTTCCACCCAAGCTAGGACTAAGGAGGGCCAGGCAATGGCTGTTGATGACTCAGCAGATAAGCTTATGGGCTCCCCCAAAACTACCATCCTTAGCTCACAAGGATGGTAAGGTTGCATCGACCAAAGGAACTAACGAGTTTGAGCGGGACTCGAACCCCACTCGGGCGTTCACCAGTCAGGGACGCTACCACATCGGCCACCACAACCCTGGTAAAGAATTTTAGATGCTGTTCAGTTAGTGATTGAATTTAGGCCCAAGGCCTGGCACTAGGGCCTGGTAGCCCCTTCAGTGCAGAGGTGGGACTTGGAGGAAACCCCGCAGTTCCTTATGAAGTAAAAGTTCAAGGAGCCGGATAGCAAGATGGAAGAAAGCATGTACAGACGTAGGGCAGCTACGGAACAAAAGGCTCCGTTAATAACTTTCAAATAATGCATTCAGTTTACCCCGAGACCGACTAACATCAGAATCTTATTCATGATCCAGTTCTCTCTCTCTCTCTCTCTCTCTCTCTCTCTCTCATACGATATAATATATATAAATATATATATATATATATATATATATATACTTATAAAAAGAGACGTGTTAGCCTGTTCAACTAAAAATATTCGCTGCAAGTTTGGACTTGACAAGTATAAATGTTTCGGTAAGATCTATTTCGCAATTAACTCCTAATAAAGAAGTGTGTTTATAAGTTTGTTATGGATAGGATTTACAAATTTGGGCTAAATGACCTAGCACTGGGATCCGTGAGACCATTCAGCGACAAGGTACAACCTTAAACGTAGTTGCACTACGAAGTAAAGGTTAATAAGAGTTGGACAGCAAGATGGAATAAGGGCCAAGTCTTTGAGTTGCAACCGTTAAAGGTTGCTTCATTTCTTTTGCGGGTTAACTTTAGAACTGGGATTTTTTTAATACGTATCTGATAAGGCAAATAAAGATATAAAATGGGGATCGTAGGTTATTATCAACACCACTAATCAAAAGATAAAAGATAACAGGACATGGGACTCTTGAGAGAGAGAGAGAGAGAGAGAGAGAGAGAGAGAGAGAATTATATTGCTGAAAAGAAGCATGTAATATCTGGTGGAGAGAGAGAGAGAGAGAGAGAGAGAGAGATTAGATTACTGAAAAGAAGCATGTAATGTCTGGTGTAGAGAGAGAGAGAGAGAGAGAGAGAGAGAGTGAGAGAGAGAGAGTGAGTGAGAGAGAGAGAGAGAGAGAGAGAGAGAGAGAGATTAGATTGCTGAAAAGAAGCATGCAGTCTGGTAAAGATTATCCTTAAATGTGGTACACTGTACGTGGGAATCTCTAGATTTCCTTATTTTTTTTTCACAGCTTTGTATGTTTGACAGAAATAGGGCAACAACAAACCCCGAATACTCTTCGGCTATAATAATTAACTAAAAGAAATTCCTACAGCAAGAATCTAAGAAAATAAAAATTCTTAATAATTTTACTGTCTAATTTGTGGCAAATAGACTCTATGATGGGGTGGATGTATGAATTAGGACTAAATAGCCAGGCACAGGGACCTGGGGGCCATTCAGTATATGTAGGTGTAGCAGAAACCATCAAAAAGGAAACTAATACCTAAAGTACACTACGTGGGGTGCACTGACGGCATTACCTCCCAAAAATCAATACAATTCCGGAACCGCCTGTTAATATTTATATACTGTGTATATACATGAAACTGCTTAATTTGTCGAATATAAACGCACAATTTATTGATTGCCATTCACCTAAAAAAAAAATTAAATAAAAAAGAGAGAGAGAGAGAGAGAGAGAGAGAGAGAGAGAGAGAGAGGACAAATAACATGAGAATATAGTGTAATTAGATTTATGTTAGTTGAGTCATATGGCCCACCGCTGGGGAAGGAGGACCATTCAGTTGCACAATGAAGTGATTTAATAAGTTTTGTTTTAAAGTATTCCTGAGAAATTTATGTTTAAGGTTATAGTTTATTAGTACTGAAAAGGAAAGTGTTATTTGCGGTAAAGCAAAGATTGATTTTTGTACCTTTTGTATCAGAGTTTAACAAAATTAGCTACAAAATTATAGAAATCTCGAAATAAAAAGAGCTAGGGAGTTTCAGCTATTAGAGGCTGGACAGCAAGACGGAAGAAAGCAAGCTAGAATCTAAAAAGTGGGTTCTGCAAGATGGAAAAATCCCTTCAATGATGCCCATGCTTCGTGCGTGCGTGGGCCCTCGTAGTTTGCTTAGTCGCATGTCATGCTAAATCGCTTCCACAGAATTGGACTCATTGCATGATGTTCAATATCCACCAATCATATCATGTGATATTGGGATCCGGGGTGCAACTCTTCTACGAAGAGCCCTGACTGTTCTAATAACGGTCAATGTGACACGAAGTCCCTCTCCCCACACCCCCTAGTGGTGGGAGGGGGATTGCTTGGATTATATAGGTTAATAAGAGCTTGAGTAGTTCTTTCGAGAAATGAGGAGGAGTTTAAAAAAGTAAATATGCCTAGTTTTAATTTCACCGTTGAAGACAGTCAACAGACATTTATAGATAACAGGTTTTTAGTTATATGGGCTGGTTAAATTAACACGAAAGGTTACAAGCAAAATATTTGAAATATATTTAAGTTAAGATAAGTCGTTTTAGCTGCAAAAATATTTCAATAAAAAAAATCATGAGGGATTTGGTATCAATATTAGATAATCAAAATTGCAATGTATTAAGACTATCTTTCAATACAGAAAATTTGCCAAATTAACTTTTTTTCCAGCCATACGAACTTATCCTATAAATAGGCAAAATTTATTATTTTACGCTGTTAACCACGAATATATATGCCATTATAATAAATCCCTTTATCTAGGCAGCATACTACAATTAATGGAACAAAAACTCCATGTGGAAAAAAAATAGATTTTGTATTAAAGTTTTGTTGTAGTCTAAAAAATGAGCGAAAGAGAACGTTGGGAGGCAAGGCTTGTGAGCAAATTTTAGAGCACTTGGGGGAGGCAGAGCGCCCGTTTTGTGACCTCCAGGGAAAAATGAAATATGTTACGAATTTCCAGTCCGTGCCATATATTTATATATAGCAACCTTTACGGCATTTCATATCTCGTTAGTTGCCAACCTACGAGCGATGGGCTACATAGGAAATTCAAGAATGGTTCTCTCTCTCTCTCTCTCTCTCTCTCTCTCTCTCTCTCTCTCTCATTGTAAAATCGTCATCTATTTCCCCGATCGATCGTACGCGTGTCACACTAAGGTTTCGAGTTGGCTGTGCCTACAGAGAGCACCTCCATTGGAGTGGGCTTTTGACGTCAAAAATGCCTGAATTGTATTATGCTCCTTCCTGGTATTTTGAGACCAAACCAGCCAGGAAAGCCTATGAAATTTTGTGGTGACGCTTCATCAACTGTACTTTAGTACGCCAGGATGTAGTTTATCAATGTGCGTTCATATTGATGTAAATGCAAATACTTTTTTATTTATTCAACTGCGACAAGTTTGTATTATTTTTTCCCCATGAATTCCAAGACTAATGACTAATTCTTAAGGGAAACTGTTTAATAAAGCCTCGTGCTTTTCTGAATCATTATTCTACAAAAATTAAAACCCAATATTGGTAGTGAGTAAATCAAAACCTATTAATATTAAAAAAAACACTAACTAAAACCTATCATTAATGACAAACACAAATAACAACCAATTATTAGTATGAACACAATTCAAAACACAAATTAAAGTCTTTGATTGGAGGCGAAGCTTCATACAAATTGCTAAACTAAGTTGCGGCTTCAGTGAGAAACACGTTCTATTCGTACTGGATAAAGTTACAGTACAAGTCTGCAAGAGTTACCCTTGATTACACGTTTGACCAACAACCGGCCCCCCACCCCCGGGGGAATAACACTCCCTTTGATATAAACAACATTCATTTACATTCGGCAGGCTTCTATAATGAGCATTACTTCTTATACATTGTTGCTAAAGCCTTTGCTTGCATGATTTTTACTTACATGTTTTCTTAAGCAATGGTATGAAATTAATGATACCTAGTGTACGCGATACGTCCAAAAATGACGGTTAAATACTTATATGCACAAAACACACACATCTCAAACCAGGGTATGACCACTCCTCCCCCTACCCCAAGAACAGGGAGAGCTGGCGTGACCGAATATACAGTATATGTGTGTATATATATATATATGTGTATATATATATATATATATATATACATATATATATATATATATATATACATATATATATATATATATATACATATATATATATATATATATATAATACAGTATATAAATATATATATATATATATATATAATGAACAAAAAACAACTAAAAACAGAACAAAACATACTGAAGAACGCAAGAGGAAACCGGAGTTGAGTGATGGAAAGGCCAGAGATATTTATCAATGAGAATACACTGCAGATAGCACTAGATTGACCGTAACAACGGCTGAGTCACTGTGGGCGTGCGGGATGAAAGGCAGCGTTAGATTTGCAGAAGCTAAGGCGTCAAAAGGAGATGGATTCTGAAGAGGAACTGATCGTTAACGACTCCTATTTCCATAGTTACTAACAAGTAAAGCGTCTTTGAAGAAAACTGTATGTGCTTGTTTGTATGTACATTATAAATGTTTCCAAGTATGTGCGCGCGTTTGTTTGTGTGTGTGTGTTTGTATAAATAAATAAATAAATAAATAAATAAATAAATAAATATATATATATATATATTATATATATATATATAATGCCTACTATAAATGGATTGATATAATTACTATAATGGATCTAAAGGGATTTTATAAAATTCTGGCCATATTGAACGATGCTGGGGACGGGAGGCCCTTCGGCGTAGAAATGCAACACGGAAAAAAAGTTGCACCAAGAAGTACTAGTAGTTAAACAATTCTGTCAAGCAAAGTGGAAGAAATTAAGACAGAGTGGGTGTGCAAAGACCCCTTTTGTAATGCTTACTGAGGTCCCTTGAAGGTATTACCACCTGCGTGAATGCATATACTGATCGATATCACTTCCATAATGCAACAAGATTGGGCAGCAATTTTTCAAGAAATTGAAAATATCTCGGAGTCGAAGGCTATAAAGTTAAAGGGAGCTATGTACTGAAAGAGCCAGATACTCGATGAATCACTTGGTTAATCCACAACTCTCGATGTCCCATTGAATCATTGGTCAAGTAACAAACATTGATGTCCCATTGAATCACTTGGTCAAGTAACAAACCTTGATGACCCATTGGATCATTGGTCAAGTAACAAACATTGATGTCCCATTGAATCACTTGGTCAAGTAACAAACTTTTTATGTCCCATTGAATCATTGGTCAAGTAACAAACTTTGATGTCCCATTGAATCATTGGTCAAGTAACAAACATTGATGTCCCATTGAATCATTGGTCAAGTAACAAACATTGATGTCCCATTGAATCATTGGTCAAGTAACAAACATTGATGTCCCATTAAATCACTTGGTCAAGTAACAAACTTTGATGTCCCATTAAATCACTTGGTCAAGTAACAAACTTTGATGTCCCATTGAATCATTGGTGAAGTAACAAACCTTGATGTCCCATTGAATCACTTGGTCAAGTAACAAACTTTTATGTCCCATTGAATCATTGGTCAAGTAACAAACTTTGATGTCCCATTGAATCATTGGTCAAGTAACAAACATTGATGTCCCATTGAATCATTGGTCAAGTAACAAACATTGATGTCCCATTGAATCATTGGTCAAGTAACAAACATTGATGTCCCATTAAATCACTTGGTCAAGTAACAAACTTTGATGTCCCATTAAATCACTTGGTCAAGTAACAAACATTGATGTCCCATTGAATCATTGGTGAAGTAACAAACCTTGATGTCCCATTGAATCACTTGGTCAAGTAACAAACTTTGATGTCCCATTGAATCATTGGTCAAGTAACAAACTTTGATGTCCCATTGAATCATTGGTCAAGTCGCAAACAAAATGTCCCAGCGAATCATTGGTCAAGTAACGAACCTCAATCTCCCAATGAATCATTGGTCAAGTAACGAACCTTGATGTCCCCATGAATCACTTGGTCAGGTAACAAACAAAATGTCCTACTGAACCACTTGGTTAAGTAACAAATCTGGATTCCTACAAATGAACTTCTTGGTCAAAGTAACAAACCTCGATGTCACCATGAATCACTTGGTCAGATAACAAACCTTGATGTCCAAATGAATCACTTGGTTAAGTAACAAATCTGGATTCCTCCAAATGAATCACTAGGTCAAGTAACAAACCGCAATACCAAACTAGATCAACTTCCATAAAAAATGCCGAGTCAAAACACAATTTGTCGGATCAAGTGAAAAAAAAAAACACTATAAAAAGAAGCATGACAAGCAAAGTGACACATATGACAGTTGGCCTCTTGGCAAGGAGGCTCTACTATCGCTACTACAAAATCAGAAGCATATCCACCGACACATCCATCCATCGGCTTTAAACACCGGCGAACATATACACCAACCTACTTTATTGCCAGTACACCATGGACGATGTCAACACAAGATGAAGCATGAGACCAATGATGAGCATCTAAACTACCGTCTGCTATGGATGGAGTAAACAAACTCTAGACGAAAACAAGAGCTGGGGAAATAATGTGGTTATTACATTCATGATGCCATGATGAGTTACTGGAAATATAGTCAACTATCATGTTATGATAAAAATTTGCTGGGTTTCAGATGCTAGACTTATCTTTACACATGTTGGAAACTAAATTGCAACGTAACGAGAGAGAGAGAGAGAGAGAGAGAGAGAGAGAGAGAGAGAGAGAGAGAGAGAGAGAGAGAGAGAGAGAGAGAGAGAGAGAGAGATTGTGAGTTAACTTACATACGTATGCATCCTTACAGTACAAGTATATATAATACACGGAAAGGGTATGGCCACAACTAACCCTCTCTTATAGAAGAATAAATTCTTCGAAACCAAAGTAGAAATAACAATTTTCCATAAAAATAATCCCCAGAAAATATTACGGTCTGACCAACCGACTAAACATCAAAGAACTAGATACGATTATCTTGGAAATGAGAAGTTTCAAAGTAGTACGGACCGCTGGGGCGAACCTGCCACAGCTGCTGCTGTTGAGAGAGAGAGAGAGAGAGAGAGAGAGAGAGAGAGAGAGAGAGAGAGAGAGAGAGAGAGAGAGAGAAATAGTTACTATCAAGTATCTAAGCATATCTTACATGCAAAGATCTATTTGGTCATAATGTCCATTGTATTCCTTTCTAAGCATAACAAAGTCCTTTCGGTGCTTTTAATCAATAAAACAAAATTCAAACTACGGTGTGGATTTTCCTTTGAGCGATAACCATAGCCAAGTAACGCCATTATACACAACAAATCAATCATATCGCTTAGGTTTGAGACAAATTTCTTTCCATAACAACATGGTAGTATTTTCCAGGTAAGATATTTTAATTTGCTCCAAATAGCCTGGCGTTGGGACCAAAGGCTATTCCTCTCCGAGGGGAAAACCCCAAAGTTGCACTGTGAAGTAAAGGTTCGAAAAACAAGATGGTGAAGGATCTACGTATATTAGAGGGCTAAAAAGTGGGAGGAGTTGGGGGTCATACGATGATTGCAGAAAATTTAGTAGCGACTACAGTGTACCACGTGAGCTGCAGTGATGGCACTAAAATAATACCATACCTCATCGTAGTGAATTAATCCAAGTTTCGGGATTCTCAATTTAGAATTTGCATATAATAACTTCAAAAAAATATGATTCTTTCATAGAATTTAAGCCTATGCATGAAAACATTTCAGACACATCAATGATCATTTAATATTGCATACAATCTTTGTCAGTTATGCTTTCAACACAACATTGTTTTAACAATTTTCTTTTCCACAGACCAACCTTCCTACATACAGCATTCATGTTTCGTTAACATGTATCTAACATTTCTTTATCTTTTCCATTATTGTTTTTCTCACATTGCTAATCAAACTTCTCATAGTTGGATAAATTTCATTTAACATGTGACAAGACAACGGAAGACCGCTGTAGCCTTCACCTCTGTATTTGAGATCTTCCCACTAATATGTCCCAAGTGTCACGTAAATAAATGTCACACCATTATTCTTTCTACACAGATGCACCATAAACTTTCAATTTTACGACCGACTTGCATTCGGTAGGTTGGAGAATTAATTCATTTAATACTGTAATTCCAGTTACTTTCCACTATTATTTGAATTACATAAATTTCAAAAACTTTTAATAACCACTTCAATTTCACTACAGCAAATATTTTACCTCTAAAACTACTAATTACTATTCTTATTGTTTCAAGCCAAACTACACCCCTAGCAAAGGAGTTAAGAGTAATCATGGATGATAGACTGACAATGAATGAACATATAAATAATATGGTAAGAAATTGTAACTATCATATTAGGAACATAGCATTTATTAGTAAATACTTAGATGAAAAGTCTATGGCCATACTCATTAATCACCACATATTTTCAAGAATTGATTACTGCAACTCTCTGTTCTACGGCTTACCAAATTATCAGCTGAAGAAAATTCAGAGAGTACAAAACAGAGCCGCTAAATCAATAAAAGGACTACACAATAGGGAAAGAGTTACCCCTGCACTAATTAAATTACACTGGCTGCCGGTAAAGGCAAGAACTGAATACAAGCCACTCTTACTAACGTTTAAGATACTGAACCAAAATATCTAAAAGAATGCTTGAACAAACTAGTACTAGAAACAAATGTTAACATAAGACACATGAGTGACAAACATAGGCTATCTGAACCAAGAACAATTAGTAAATTTGGTGACAGGGCTTTTAGCTACTGTGCGCCTAGACATTATAATAAACTGCCAACTGAAATGAAGGACCTAAAGGGGGCAATTGAATTTAAGAAGAAACTAAAGACATTACTTTTCACAAGATCATATGATTTGGAAGATGCTACAATCAAAGAATTGTATAAGTTATAATGAAAATGTTTCGTTAGATGATTGATATGGACCCGCCCGAGAAGTAGTTCACTCGACTTCAGTGGAGGGTTGGATTTAAACCCAAAACAAGTAACAGGAAAGAATAAACTTGAGAAATAAAAAAAGAATTAAAAATATAGGAATCAAACGTTTGCTAACGTTATTCAGTTATTCAGTGCAATTACTTGATACAATTGCGAAAGAAAAACAGAGAGAGAGAGAGAGAGAGAGAGAGAGAGAGAGAGAGAGAGAGAGAGAGAGAGAGAGAGAGAGAGAGAGAGAGAGAGAATGTACATTTTATAGCATCGAAGAATAATTTCCCATA
>NC_090735.1:129458849-129508849 GCF_036898095.1 Palaemon carinicauda | reverse complement strand
CTAGTATCGAAGGTTGCTGAAAGCTGGCAGAGGACTCTGAAGAGCACGTTCAGAAGGCAGGCCCGAGAGCTTGCACAACTCCCCCGACAAGGGCGCCGAACCAGGGCTTGCTGACTGACACTGGCGCTGTCTGAAAGATACCCTGAAGGGACCCTTTGAAGCTGGAATCTTTGGGATCTCGAACCTCCCAGGAGAGCCCTTTCCCTCTTTCCCCGCCGGTTGCGCTATAATGCATATGCGGGGAGGGGAATGGGTGGGACACGATTCTGCCCTTCTTTGGTGAGAGGACCGATGGTCTGGAGGGTGAACATCTACCTGTCCGTTGCTGAGTACCTACCTTATCCTCCGGATGGTGAGACTTCCTTGAAGTCGGAAGATGAAATATACCTGGTTCTGCTTGCTTCTGCCATTGGGACACATTCCAATGTGCTGCTAGCGCCTATGCGTCAGCTCAGAGAAGGAGGCACGCCTTTGTGCGATGGCGAGCTGGTGAGTGCTGGCGTGTGCTAAATAGCTGGAGCACGTTGCCGAGCTGGAGAACGTGTCGGCGATCGATGATGCACAGCAACACTAGGCGACGAGTACTCTGTCTGATGTTCTGATGGCACGTGCGCTGACGAACAGGAAACTGATGTTGTGGAGACAGCTGGAAAGTAGGCACGCATCTAGATGAATGATGGCTCACAGCAGCGTGATGTCTGGGCGACCGATGAGCAGGATCTTGGAGCATTGGCGAACGACTCGGCGACGGTCGGAGGGCTCATAATGGGAAAGGCCCTCCTGACAAGAAGGGAAAGAGCGTGCAGGCAAATGGCGAGCTGAACAAAGACGTGCAGGCCAATGGCGCACTGGAAAATGGCAAGCAGGTGATTGCCGCATATGCGATGAGCGCTTGCGAAGTTTGTGCACAGGCGATTGACGCGAGGTTAGTCGGCACATAGGCTAGGCAGATGATGAGATGGAGGAGACAGGAAAGGAGACCGACAGTCGGGCAAACGGCGAGTTGTAGGGTGAGCTGAGGACCCGCGCGTAGGCTGACGAGCAAGCGAAGGAATGTATCCTTTACAAGGACGAACATCCTCCGAAGGGGATCGCGCGATCCTCAGGCGTAGAGTCAAGAGCCGAAGTCCATAGACTAGCGGTAGCGTCGTTGGAAGAGGGTCTAGGGGAAGGCAAAGGTCGAAAGCCATAAGACGAAGAACGAAGAGGCTCCTCTGCGGAGGAAGGCTACTCTGACGATGCCGAAGAATTAAAGAGGAGTCTCTTCAGCAAAGGTGAAGGGGCACTTCCAAGGCGAAACGGAGGGCGAGCACGACGGGAACGACATCCACTGTGACACCTCTAGGGGCCGGTGGATCAGCAAGCTGACCTTCAGCAGCAGCACACCTCTGAAGAGGAGTCTCTATGAGTGAACTTCCCCAACAGGGAGAAACACTCACAGGAGACACGCTCCTAGAACTTTGCTTTCCCTTTGAAGGATGTTCGGCAGGGGGGAAGCGCAGTCTTTGGCAACGGTGGAAGAATCTGAAGGGGCAGGAACGTCGGCAGGATGGGTAGCGGGCGACGCCTTTGACACGAAGTCAACGAAGGACAGAGGATCCACATCTGATGTCAACCAGGGCTGCATGCTAATGCCACGGCGAAGCTGCAGCAGGTTATCTTTGGAGAGCGGACCCGGTAACCCCAAGGATGACCATACCTGTACCAAAGGAGAAAGAGTCATGGTACCCCACGGGGGGGAGAGGCGGGCCTGCTTCGCTGGGGGAAGCGATGCCGTCTTTTGAGGACCGAGGTTGTCTAGGTGTCACGTGGCCTGTGCTACTACTTGACAGTCCCTCGAAGGAGACTGAACGAGCAGGAGCTTTGGAGGAAGGTCAGGAAGCGGAAGCAGCCTTGGGTTTCTTCTGCCTCGAAAAAACCTTCGAAGGAGAAGAGTCCCGCTTCGACTTCTTTTTTCACCATCGCCTAAACCTTTCCCACTGGGAGGGAGACTACTGTACTCCCGAACTTGAAACACTTACTAACCACATCACACAGCTGACCTCTGCAGGAAGGGCAAAGGGTGTGAGGATCGGTGTACTCAGTGGACATGAAAGTACCGCAGGAGAGGCCCTCACGGCCAGGGCAGGTATGCATGGCTTGCAAAAGTCAACGCACAGGCACTGAAAAGAGAAAAACCAAAATTAACGTTAATGGCCAGTCCAGAATTTGATGAGGATGAAGAGCAGCAACAACCGTTCTCTATCTCAGGCAAAAGCAAAGCGAGCTCAATCACAGGTGTGCGAATGGAAGGGGTAGCGAGCTAACCCCCCAAAATAACGGGATGGGCAGTAACCCTCACTAAATTTTAATGGCTCGTCCTTCCAGCTTAGCCGAAAGTAATACCCCTAAAAAATAACGTAGGTTTGTATTCCATTTATGGAACAAACCAACTTTTTCAAAGACTAAATGGCGAAGGGTAAAGTAAATATGCAGACTTCATACTTATAAACCCTGTAACAAAGTTAGCTAAAAGTTTTCTGCGAGTTCCACTTAGTGCTTTAGATTTCACTTGCAACTTTAAGATAAAAGACACCCACCTTACCACACCAACGACATAACATTTAACTGGGCTCCACAAGGCTCTAGAAGAGTGGGAAGACTCAGGCCTACATGGCTGAGTGCCATGAAGTGTGAAGTTGGAGATGATGAGTGGATACGTATTGAATTAAAAGCTAAAGATAGACACGACTGACGAACTCTAAATCAGGGCCAATTGTGTCAATAGGCGTGGGAGGAGATGACAATTTTGTAAAATTTAGAGCCCTATTGTAACATCACCCTAGCTCCGGGGGGCATGGACATAAACCTTGAATTCAAATTAGACAAGGGAATTACATATTTGTGATATTGTAGCCCCTAGTTCTCAAGATCCGAAAAATGATAAATTTATTAAATAATTTGCATTTTTCCTAGCATACAAACTTTGAGCTATTTATATGGGGATATTACTTTCAGCGAAGCTGAAAAAAGCCATGATAAGTTTTAATTCTACTCTGCTCACTCACACACCTGGGATGAATAACCACTTTTGGTTTCTGGCAGGACTACTTGGGGGACAGGGTGGTGGGCCAATTTGTATAAATAGCTTCAGGTTTGTATGCTAGAAAAAATACAAATTATTCAAGAAATTTATTGTTGTTTGTTCCTGCAAAAATACAAACCCTTCTGCTATTTATAGGGTGACTCACTCTTAGGAGGGAGAAGTCCTCACCAACTGACTTACGTTTGACCCGGGGTTCTCTCTTCCTCGAGGTATGGTCGAGTGTAGAGGAACCCTACCCTCGCTAAAAATGAAGTGCTGTAATTAGTGTATGCACTATTAGCAGCCAGCAGTGGCATGTGTGTTAATACGACTAGCAATGTGGCTTGTTATTAACATAGGAACTCGATATCACCTAAGAGTTCTTTGTAGACTTATGCAACACCCTCCCTCAGAGAGGTATTGGGGATGCAACAAAATATTATATCTATGCTCAAGATGCACAAGGGAAATGAAACTTAGCTGCAGAGAGGTAAGGTCTGCTGTGCTGAGAACCATGGTTCTCTTTTCACAAGGGGGAGGGGGAAAGAAGGTGAAAGGAAGAAAGGGGCCAGTTATTCTACTCATTCACTCCAGATTAAACTGAGCAACCCTCAACCCACTGCTACTTCTCCAGCAAGGAGCTTGAGGTGTTTAGACCACTTGTTGTGCAGCCACCAAAGGACCAATGGAGAACGTATCCATGTTTCTGTGGGTTACGATTTGCAGGTAGTGGGTGGTGACGGTCGTCTGACACTTCTCGATTGCAGTATCTGCACCACAGAGTAGTTCTTTTTGAACGACAGACGTTGCAATGCCTCTGACGAGCTCTGAGTCGTTTGGAAGTAGGAAAATCTGGATTAAGGGCAAAGTCAATTGCTTTCCGAAACCGGGAGGAAACGGTATTCCTGGCGACTCTCCTCTTGACCATCCCGGTGCTAACACACAGAGCTGATGCCGTTCTTTTTAATTTACACCTCAGACTCCTAACTGAGCATAGTAACAGTTGGTCTGGATCTTCGGTTACAGAGCGAAGACTCTCTATCCAGAATGGGCCAAACCTAGAGTCCAGCACACCCAGATTTTGAGTCTTAGCTATGAACTCAGGGATGTAGCTAAGAATTACTTCTCGCCATCTCCTAGAGTGAGAGTCATCAGAAGATAGACTATGCAGTTCTCTTGGCCGAGGCCAGAGCGAGTAGGAACACCATCTTCAACGTGAGGTGGCAATCTGTTGCCAGGCGTAATGGTTCACAGGAAGGACCCTTCAGATTCTGAAGGACCCAAACCATGTTCTAAGGAGGAGGTCTACATTCCAACAGGGGACACGTAATCTCATAACTTTGTATGAGTAAGGAAAGTTCCAACAAGGAAATATAGACTTTTTTCAGTTCAAAGGCTAAACTTAGGGCTGAGAAATAGCCTTTGACTGCCGAAACCGAGAGAAGCATTTATTCCCGAAAGTATACAAGGAACTCCGCTATCGTTGGGACAATGGCATTGAGGGGAGAGGTACAGTACTCCTTCCAGAACACCAACCACAGAAAACTGACCACTTTGCCTGGTAGACTGAAGCTGTGGAGCATCTAAGATGTCCAGCCATCCTCTTTGTAACTTGTTACAAAAAGCCCTTCTGTGTGAGAAGGTGCTGGACAGTCTCCAGGCATGAAGTCGAAGCGAAGCTCCGGCTTTGAGAAGATTTCGGCATGTGGTTGTTTTAGAAAGTTGTGTCGTGAAGGGAGTTCTCTTGGGATCTCTGTGAGGAGTTGCAGAAGGTCAGGGAACCATTCTGCATGATACCATTGCAGAGCTATGAGAGCCATTTGTAAATTCTCACTTACTGGGACCTGGTTGAGGACTTTTCTCATCGGACAAAACTAGGGAAACATGTACATGTTCAGATTTACCCACCAATTTTGGAATGCATCTTACAAAAGAGCTTGAAGATCCAGGAATGGGGAGTAATACAATGGGAGACTGAAGTTCAGGGCCGTTGTGAACAGATCCATAGTCGGAGAACCCCACAGTCAGGACTTTGTTGGCTACTAGATGATTCAAAGACACCACTGATCCCACTATCTGAGTTGCTTTGCTCAGACTGTCTGCTAGCATATTCCGGTTGCCTGGAATGAAGCGAGCTGATAGGATCACTGAATTGTCTTCTGCCTATCTGAGTATCTCTACTGCTAGATGGCACAGCGGCTGCAAAAAGGTAATGCCGTTTGTTAGGCAAGCAACGACCGTGGTATTGTCACTCATCAATACCACAGAGTGCCTCACCAAGAACTGGTGGAACTGTTGGAGGGCAAGAAATGCTGCCCTCATCTCTAAGAGATTTATGTGCCGACACCTTTCGGATACGGACCAATGTGGTGGTGCAGCATGTGGACCCCCACCCTTCTTTTGACACATCGTAAAAGAACATCAATTATGGGAGAGGAACAAAAAGATCGACCCCTTTGCAAAGGTTTAAGTCTGTTAGCCACCATCTGAGGTCTGTCTGTTCCTCTAGTCCTATGTGGACTGATTCCATTGGGATTCTAGGCGCCACTGGATGGATCTCATCCTGAGGAGACTTCGGAATTAGACGGGCGAGAGATAAGAGGTGAACGAGCAGGGATCTGTGCTGGGATCTCTTCTTGCCTGAGGAAGGCCTGTGTTACTTTCCTCAGCCTCTCAATCCTTTCATCTGATGGAAATGCTTTGTGCCTCAAGATGTCTAATTGCATGCCCAGATATACCAGACTCAGAGGGAGCTAGAGACTTATCGAGGTTTACCATGATCCCCAGATCTTGGCAAAACTTTAGAAGCTTGTCTCGGTGGCGAAAAAGGCAGCCTCCGAGTCTGCTAGAATCAGCCAGTAATCCAAGTACAGCATCTAAGGAGACGGATGCCAATTCTGTGGGCCCAAGAGGACATGCTGTGGTTTATCAATACCACCAGGTCCCCAGCCATTTCTACAAAGGGTAACAAGCAGAATAACTGTGTTGTAACATTAAGCATCATTATGTACAAAACTGGGTTTGATGTACCTCTGGTATCATACTGTATATTGATGTGTTTGTCTAGCTTCATCACACTCCCCCTCACAACAAGTGTGGAGACAATACTTCTATAATATGACATATAATAGCTACAAGCTGAGTGTGGCTTACCTACAGACAAATTGTCTCCAGCTGTCAGAGTATCAGATGCTGTGCCTCTAAGAGAGGGGAAAGTGAAGGTATAGAAAAGGAGATTCATTTTTACTTTCACTCCAGAGTAATATGTAACCTCTATCCTTAAGCTGTTGCTAATGATCCTGTGAGAGCAGCTACAACAGGTCATGACGAGAACCTATCTATGGACTTGTGGGCTGAGTTCCGCAGGTAGCAAGCTGTAAACATCATTTGACATTTAAAGATGGCCACTAGAATAACCTGCGTCACATTGAGATTCTTTCTGAATGCTAGGGTCGTGCTGATTTCCCTAACGTCAAGTACTTTGACTTGTGGCCCACTGAATGGTTGAAGACCTCTCTGATCAATGCAGAAATAGTTTTCCTGATTACTATTTCTTCACTCTTCCCGTAGTTACGATGAGATGCTGTACAGTATCTGGGGACAAGCAGTGCACATTCTCTTCAGATCGCGCCGTAGTGCTCTCACAGGACACAAAAACAACTTATCAGGATCATCGGTTACCTCTTTACAGGTTGAGATCTGAAAAGAAGTGACCCTGGAATCAGGGACCAACATTTTCTGGGTCTTGGCAACAAATTCGGTGACGAAGGAGAATGAGCAACGTCAGAGGAGAGATCCAACAGCTTGCTGACCCTCTTGGCCGTCCAAGAGCAATAAAAAAAGACATTTTGTGAGTAAGGTTCTTTTCCGTAACTAACCTCAACGGTTCATGGAGCCCCTTTCAAGAAATGAAGAAACTGGGTAATGTTCCAGGGTGGTGTGTCACCTCTAATGGAGGGAAGGACTGTTGAAAGCTTCATATGAGCTTAGACAGTTCTACCGAGAAGGAACATAAAGCATAACTTTGGTTATCAAGGGTATGGAGGCTTTGATAGGAGAGGCACCAATTCCACAAAACCAACCACTGAAGATGACCCCCTTGGCTTGATACACTGAAGTAGATGATTTCCTGAGGTATCCAGATAGCTGCCTCAAAACCTTTTGTGAAAACCCTCCCTCTGAGAAGAGACGCTGGATAAACTCCAAGTATGAAACCGTAGGAATTCCATGAGTTGTGAAATACCTAGGCGTGTGGTTGGCATCGGAGGTCGGGAAGGGGAAACAATTATCTCAAGTGTCTCCACTAGCAGAAGTTTACTTACAGCCATTTTGGAGCATGAGCTTCTTGTAGAGATTGGGACTTGGACCCTTTTGAGTACAGAACTCATTAGACAAATTAGCAGAAAAGCATATAATGTACTCTATATCAATTTCCTCCCAACGATGTCGAAAGGTATCTCCAAATACTGCCTCTGAGTCTGGCGCCAGGGAGCAGTGTACTTGAAATTTCCGCTTTAGTGAGGTCGCAAACATGCCTAGTGTTGGTGAATCCCACAAAGTCACGATTTTGTTTGCTATCTGAGAATGCAGACCATTTGGATCTAACAACTTGCATCATTCTGCTTAACTTGTATACTAAACATTTTTTTCTTCCAAGAATGAAGAGGGACAACAAGGCATTTGGATTGGCCTCTGCCCATTCCAAAATTTTCTCTGCAAGCTGGTAATATACAGTGAAACAGTACCTCCTTGCTTGTTAATATGACACCATGGTGATATTGTTGGTCAACAACACTAGCAAGTGGCCCGTCATAAAGAGGACAAAGGCTTGTAGAGCTGCCTTGATCTCTGACCACACTGTCCTGCAGGAGATGGGGACCCACATTTCCTTTGACGCATACGTGAAGTCCTTGTTACAGAGGTGGTGAGAGGAGGGCCAAAACGTTAAGGAGATTGGGCTCGTCCAACCACCCCTCAACGTCTCATCTCTGCTCGTCCCCAATCAGAACCTACTTTCTGGGCGAATGGCTGCCTCGGGACCTATTGTTCTTCAGATGCAACTGAATAGAATGCATCGAGAGAAGTTCCAAAGGTACAAAGTGGCCTTGCAACCTCTGATGTACCAGTAGCTGTGGTTCTTGAATAAAACTGAGTGCCGCCTCCTGTAGGCATGTCAACAATGACGTGATGGAAAAACCATACTGAAGTTCGGATTAATTTCCATTCCCAGGTATACCAGTCTCTGCTTGGGGAAGAGAACCAACTTCTCTCGATTTACTTTGCAACAATCCCCACAAACCTGTCTCAGTGAAGTAAAGTCTTCACCAAGTCCACCAATATCAGCCAATCATCTAGATAATGTAATAACAGTAGATGGATGTTGTTGGCGTGAGCCCAGGCCAATAGCAAGAGTGAACACACTGGTGTAAACTTGAGATGCTGTTGAACGACCAAAGCATAGTATCTTAAACTGATACACTTTATTCACTATGAAGAACTGGAGATACTTCCAAGTGGAAGGATATACTGGGATCTGGAAGTACACATTTTTCATATCTATTGTCACCATAAGTCCAATGGCCTGAACGCCTACCTGACCATGGCTGCGGTTTCCATTTGGAACAGTAGGCAAAAAAACTTGCTCAGTGCTAAGAGGTCTATGAATGGGCTCCAGCCTCTAGACACCTTCTCAACAAGAGACGACTGAAGAAGCCTGTGGGCCCATAGTCGACTTCGTTGAGAGAGAGTACTTCACCATGTCCTGGATCTGAGGGGCGAGGTCCTTCGTTGATCCCTAATAAAAGGATGATGACATCATGGGTGGAGGAATTAAAGGAGTGGGAGAACTGATGAACGGGGTGTGGTATAAGAAGTGTAATACAGAACATCTATTGCCCACCGTTTCACTCTGGAATGGAATCATCACCTCTGTCTAGACAGCAGGCCTCCACCTACTGGTGGTTCTGTGGGAGGATTAGCCTTCTTTTGTGGATTTTGATCTAATAGACTACTGGGGACAAAGATTTCATTCACAGTGAGTGGGACTGTGCAATTAAATTTCTTTGCTCCTATGTGATTTACTATCAACTTTACTTATTCATAGCTCAGGACTATTGTTCCATCTGCTGTCGAGTTCCCCATCTTGAAGTGGACTATGCTGGACAGGAATCATACGGGCCTGTCTCGCTATGAGCCACGAATCTTGCACAGGGGGAAGAGGCCTGGGACAGCCTTCAAGGCAATAGTGCAAAACAGAGTCTTGGTTGGCCTTCCTCCACTTTTTAGCCACTGACTGCCTCTGTATCTTCTGTCAGGAACAGGGAGGTACCCTTGACAGAAGCATTTCTTGGCTGTAATACCTCACTGTGAGCAATTTGCCGCGGGAATTTGGAGGCTACGGCATCGCGCCTCTTTAGAACCTTGTTAGCCCACTGATTAGCAGCCTGATGGGTGAGGAATTTCACAGCCCTAGCCTTGTTGAGGATGATGTTTTCTAAAGCCTTACACTTGTGAGAGCCCTTGATATCATCTATGTCGGCGAGGGAACTGACAGTGCCCGACCAGCTGCCTGAAGGGTCGTCATACCCGCGTTTTCAGTATTTAGAGCGTTAGATGCCGCAAAAACAACAAGTTGGGAGGCCAGTCGATCAGCTAAGATACCATGTGCCAATGAGGGCACTGCAGGGTAAAGTGGTATGGGGGCGAAGACCCCTTGGGTCTTATTAATAATTCCCTTGAGGCTCAAACGATGGAGGAATGATCTTAGCAGACAACCCCTGCCCCCCTCAACAAGCTTCTCACAGACACTTGGATGTCCACTTTGTCTAGAATCAACCAGGGAACCTTCAATTGTGGTCTGCCAGCCCCCAAAGATTATAACTGACCACCTTCCTCCCCTTTTGGGGAGAAAGCAAGGAGCCTCACCAAGACCATTCACTTTTCTGATGCATACAAGTACTGTACCTTCAGAAAGGTGGACTTTGATTCGCCCTCCTCTGTATCATGGGCCTTTGAACAGGCAGACTGAGGGCGAGAGTCAGCGTTATAGTCGGATTTGTCGATATCATTCATCTATGTACCCCGCCGGTGTCAAGGGGGGTCAAAATCAAGACGGGATTATCACTCTTCTCTCCGATATGGGGTGTGAGATTTAGATAAGCTCTCTGCAGCGTCCTTTTGAGGGTTATCTGTAGCCTTCGAGACCTGGACTTCCTGTGAAGTCCTAAGGCCTACAACAAGCCAAAAAGCGTTTTTCTTCAAAATTATTTTACGAGTCTTTGCTCTCTCTGAATCGGGAACCCTTAGGGCGCGAGGGAAGGAACCTGGTGGTTGCCTTCCTAGGGATCTGAACAGATCTTCATCACCTTAGAAGGAGGCTGTAAGGGAACTTTATCCTCAGCCTCCAAACATGACGCGTTGTGAGCAAGAACCAGCCTCTATCGGGAAAGGACGAAACTCGTCCAAGTACGAGACCTCCCTAGGCGACCTATGGTGGCAAGCATTACCAAGTGTGTTTACGTCTCCTTTCGTCGAGTTTAATTGATATAATCCCCGTCTTGTAGTTGAGGATTAATCCTCTGAGCAGCTTGTGTCTTCATGCCTTCAGGTATGCATTCTTGAAAGCTCAAGGCCCCAGAGTGGCAGTACGAACTGTAGGTACGTACCCCTGGGAAATATGAATCGTTCTTCAAGTGACCGCTAGTAGAAGGAATACTGACTATGAGGGTGCGCAGTGTAACATGTCATAGCGTGTCCTCTCTCATAAGGTGCGGGTGAGAGAGGTATATGTCGAGTCTCCTGGCACGCACACAGGTAGACTACTGCACTCCGGAGCAAAAGCACTCCTGGGGGCCAGAGCACACTGATGGCCCTCGTAGAGATTAACTGACAGGGTGGGCTTGTAAATGCTCTCCTGATGGCGGTGGTGTGATAGCTCCAAAGAGTTGGGGCGTTGAAGCGCAGGTCACGCTGGTATTCCTCAGCCTTCTGTAGGACTGATGGGTGTTCAACAGGAGAGAGAACAAGTAGGTGTGCATGCGTTTTTGCTCTAAGCCTGGCCCCGAAGGGCTGGCTCGGGAGTTTAGAGACGAATTGCTCATCATCACATTCCTACATCCCACAGGAAGGCGTACAAGTATCACACTCGTAGAGTGTCTACTACAGGGGACTCCCGTGGAAGAGCACCTGAAGGAGGCGATGGGCTTTGATGGTACGAGACCGAGAAGGCGACTCTCTCTTTCTATTCTCAACCCTGGAGAGATGGTGTCTCCGACAGGAGCAGAAACTCTCTCTTGCCTTGCCCCCTAAACCAACACCTCCACCAACCTGTCCTTGGAGGGCGAACTTTCAGACCCAAGGAAGGCCATACCAGTCGTAAGGTGTCATTAATCTTGCAATCGAGTTCTCTTACCCCAACCCAAGAGGTAAGCCCTCCCGTTTCTCTTGTCTACCTGATTCAAGGCTTACCCCAGTGTTAAAAGGTGGATATCACTCTTGCCCCAGCAGCCTCCATAGGAGACCAACAGGGGAGGGATAGAGGGGACCGTACCACTGGGAGAGAAGTCGGGTGCCGCATTTACAACCTGACACCCCTAGGTCAAGTTCGCATCTCCAACGTCAAAAAGAGAAAGGAGAGAGAAATTAAAGCAGCCAGTACGCCAGTCGGTGAGTACATCCGTTCACACTAACAGCTAAAATCAAAGTAGTTTGTCAGTGAGCAAGCTTGGGGGGAGGTGATATTTCCCCCCGTTGAAGAATGGTAATCAGTCACTTGTTTACACCTCATTATAAACTGTAACAGACATGTACTCCAGCTATGCTGCTATCTCTCCTATATAAAAGGACTACGTTTTGTACACGCATTGGAACAAATGTCAAAAAATTTCAACAGCTTACAGTACAGTGTAAGGAAAGATAAGACCTTAACCATCATGATAGGTATTTCATTTTATGAAACTGTGACAAAACAGTTAGTTTTGTGCCATAAAAATACTGTATAGAATCTCTTCAAAACAGGTAAGGATTGTCACTGTCAAGATGCAATAATGTACCAAAAATTCAGCCCTGTTACAAAGAAAATGAAGGGATTAGCCAACATAATTCAAAATGGAATGGATAGGGATAATGAATCTGAATACTGTAACTGATAAGAATGAAGACATCATAATAATATGAACAACTAATGAAGACATCATAATAATGTGAACAACTAAAGTGTTCAAATAAAAATTATGACTAACTGGTGTCTTCTTACTTAACGAAAAGTCTTGACCGACTCCATTTATTGTCTACTAGTACTGTATAAGTACACTACTGCAAAGTATGGGGTTAAGTAATTTACGAATGGTAAGGGAGTGTTTTCTCTCTTTCTTAGAAGTACTATACTATACATATGCAGTATATGTAATGTACATACACGTGCTGTAAACCTAACTATAACGCATCTTGACAATATAGGTAGACCTCATATGTAACCCAAAGGCCTGCTATACATCAATTATACTATACTTCCTATTTGCTAATTGTTGTATCAGTTTACTGTATACAATAATCAAAATATAGAGATGTATTATGTACACGAGTTTCAACATCTTCAAGCTTGTATGTTACTGGTTGTCCTGGAAAATTTACAACATTATGGCTTGAGACAAATTCATGCATTTCACTAATTATTTACTTCATACTAGATATGTTACGTAATGTGGGGGGTGGGGTGGGAGGGTTCGGAAGCCCTGTACGGGGCAGTATGACATGAAACATTATTTTGGGTTAGGTTAGGCTGCATACCTATAGAGTATCTCACCACCTTCAATTTTCACCCACCAGAAAAACTTTGGTTTCAAACTAAGGTTCCTAATTATCGTTATAACTAAGAAGGATTATGATATAGTGTAAGCCTACATATCAGAAGCATACAAAATCAGTATAGGCTATGATACCTTAATTTCTAGCCAAATACATGAACCATATGTTTTATCCATTTCTGACCATGAATATTGGGGGCAAACCACCTGTTCATGAGTTTTCCTATCCCCCTAATAAAAATAATCATAGGGAAACCCTGAGGGAAATTGAGGTTTAAGGTGGGGAAACATAAAAAAGGTGATTTGCATTAATACTAATGGTCAGAAATGCATAACAAACATGAGATAACTGGAATTGAAGCGGAGGTGGAAAAATTAGTTCTTGTAAAACATCGCGAAACTAATGCAGAAATATTTGGAAACTCTTTCATATTTAAAAAAAAAGCTAACTAATGATCACTCCATAAAAAAAAAAAAAACAGAACAGCTGACAAAATCAACAGCAAACACATGCACAGTAACCCACTGTCAAGTCTCCTAAAGTAAACAATGGACTTTGAAAGTGAAATGGTGTTCATATTATAATTAATCAATAAATAACTAATAGCCCAGGGCCCATTAGTCATACATAGAATACCAAACACGCCAGCAATCGTCAACTTCTTACAGCAAATTCTAGAATTTTCTATCAATTAATGTACCATATATCAACCGAAAAATCTATCTTAAAACTAGCTGAAATTCATACTGCATTATAAGTTCACAATTTTGGAACCTTTGTAGATGGTTGAGTCAGACTGGGTGTAAAATATCAAGTCATAACTGAAAAACCACATCTTCAAAAACACACACGCACAAGAACACCATCTTACCTAACATTCTATACTAACTTAACCTAGTACCATATCCTTACCTACTTACCTACTGGGGAGCTGGCTATGAATGCCCTGTGACTCATCCTTAGACAGCTATATGCTCGGCTTACCCTAGAACAATACTAAATCTCAACTCCATATTTGTTTCCCAACCAGCTTCATTCCTAACAAGGCAACACTACATAATTTGTAAAACTTGCTTCATAATATTGTATTTTAGACAAAGTTAGGTAACATTTTTTTCCCAAAACTAAATGATTTGACAACTACATGCACCCAACAACTAGTTTAAAAGTTTTCCACCAATCTTTTCATATACAGTGGAAAGAATCATTTGACCTTGTTTATTGCAGCTTGCTTGACCTTGTAGGTTAAATACATTTCTCACTACAGCTTATTAACCCTTTTACCGCCAAAGGACGCACTGGTACGTTTCACAAAAGCCATCCCTACACCCCAATGGACATACCGGTACGTCCTTGCATAAAAATGCTTTAAAAATTTGTTTTTCTTATTTTTTGATAATTTTTTTTTAGAAAATTCAGGCATTTTCCAAGAGAATGAGACCAACCTGACCTCTCTATGACAAAAATTAAGGCTGTTAGAGCAATTTAAAAAATATATACTGCAAAATGTGCTAGGAAAAATATAACCCCCTGGGGGTTAAGGGTTGGAAATTTCCAAATACTCCGGGGGTAAAAGGGTTAACTTACTAAAATACAAATACAAAGCACAGTAATGGTCTTTACAGCAATTACAATGGGAACAACCTCTACACTTTATTAAAGTTAATTTGACTGGTCAGGGTAAACCTAGCCAAACCAGATTCAATTTTCTTTTAATCTTGTTTAGATTTTTAATTGTAATATCTATAATTTTTTTTTTTTAAATAAAAGAAATCTGGAGAAGCATACATAAAAGCAGTAAAATGCTTGTTTTGGCAATTCATATGGGTACTGTACTAGGAATTCCCGACAATAAATTGTTGAAAACGAACGGTCTGTTTTACCTATCAGATTGTCCATGATGGTCGACTGTAGTCATTTCCGACATTTAACAAACAAATCAATAGTCATTTATTGCCATTATAAATCAGTGTTTTCTAAGTTAAGCTAAATTGTCATTATGGTATTATTCCACAGATTTCATTTGCATACAGTATGAAAATTCTTTCACAAGGTTTCCAATTGAAGTTCGGAGTATATGACATAAACAGCAACAGTTAAATTCAAGCTATATATCAACAACAAAAATTGCCAAAAAATATTCAACAGTCCACTTCTGCTCAAACCTACGCAAGAATAAGGAAATTTAACAAATTTCTAAAACTGGTATACATTTTGCATGTTGTTTTCAATAAATATAGGCATAACTTGCTATAAAACATCACCATAGGATTATTCTTAAGATATAACTAAGAAAATTAGCCTTTCACTCTTCTATTTCACTTTAACAGACTCGATTTACTATTAGTGTAAATCAATCTGGAAGAACACAATAGTATTTGGGTAGGGTAGTATATATTTCAGTGGCCAAACTAATTTGGCCTACGTAACATTCAGGAATATATGCATATATTAAATAAAAAAAAAATTACTTTCATAATGCAACCGTACCCTTCCTTGCAACCAACCCTAAATTGCCTAACCTAACGAAGTTAACTACAGCCTATGGAGGATTATCAGGCTTAATTTATCAATGCACAAAAGAACAATCACTCTGATTTATGTTATTTCTGTTAGGTTTAGCCAAGAAAGCTATTATAACAAACCTCTACAACATATTTAGACACGTTCTTCTCTTAACCAAATCTACCGTACGGAAATACCAGCCTAACCACAAAAATGGGAGTACGACCATGCCTTACATCGACGCAATTTTAACAAACTTGAAAATTCAAAACTATTTTTTTAACATTAACAAACTGAAAACGCTTCTTATATTTAAAACCCATGTGCTGAAGCGTTTTCAGTTTGTAAATGTTTAAAAAAATAGTTTTGAATATTCAGGTTGATGTTAAAATTGCGTCGATGTAAGGCATTGTACTTCCATTTTTGTGGTTAGGCTGGTATTTCCGTACGGTAGATTTGGTTAAGAGAAAAACGTGTCTAAATATGTTGTAGAGATAAGAATTAAGCTGCGATCTCGATTCCGAAGCCGAAGTCACAACGACGACTACATAGGTAGGCCATAAGTCTGTCGCTCGATATTGGCCTCCGGCCAACTTAAACCAAGTTTCAAGTTCAAACGAGATGTATACAATCACCACCTACCATAGCCTGGCTCTTCGAAAACGCCCCCGAATCATGATGGAAAGCTTTGCGTGTCTGGCAAAAAGGAGTAAATAAGAAGAGTATTTGTGTGGGCGTGGACTCACCTGTCATCATCGTCGTGTACAGGAAGACACTCTCTCCCGGATGATGTCGATATGCGAAGCTGTTCCTCGTTCCTTCCCGGCCGATTTTCTTGGCCAAAAACCAGGACGGGGTTCGTAAGAAATAGGCCTCTAAATCGACACCCTCTTTCAAATGGTCTCCCTTACAGCGAAATCCTCTAAAAGCCGAATCCCCCTTCCGCACTTAGGCCTACTACAGCAGCAGCAGCATTATCATCAACACAACACTCACACTGGCTGGTATGGATTTCAGCCCTAATTCACCATTGAAAAGACTTCCTCTAAGGCATCTAAATTACATGATCACATCGCATAGGAGTCTATATCAAGATCTGCTAGCACGGAAGCTTGTATAAAGGCGATATAAGGGCATAAAAAGGTGTGCTCTGTGGGTTAGTTCGTCGATAGGTTCCACCACGACGCTTAACCAAAGCTCACTGACAAATACACTTCCTCAGGTGCATTGTGGGTAAGGATGGGGCGCGCCTGCGCAATCCACGGGTGTGTGTGTGTGCGTGTGTGCGTTGGACAAGGACGGGGAGACTAAACATATTCTCCCGCCATGTTCAAAATTTCAAATTCATTATCATTATTATTATTATCAACTGCTAAGCTACAACCCTAGTTGGAAAAGCAGGATGCTAGAAGCCAGGGGCTCCCAACAGGGAAAATAGCCCAGTGAGAAAAGGAAAGAAGGAGAGATAAAATATTTTAAGAGCAACAACATTAAAATAAATATTTCCTATGAACTATAAAAACTTTAACAAAACAAGAAGAGAAATTAGATAGAACAGTGTGCCCGAGTGTACTCTCAAGCAAGAGAACTCTAATCCAAGACAGTGTACAGAGGTTATGGCACTACCCAAGACTAGAGAACAATGGTTTGATTTTGGAGTGTCCTTCTCCTAGAAGAGCTTGAGTTTGTGTCGTTACTCTATGATAACGATGATTTTTGCCATTCTATTTTGCAATTTAGAGTATTAAAGTCTCAAATAGTGGACAATTGAGACTGTCACATCCACCAGAAAAGCTTAAAACTGTTATTATTAGTTACTTTCTACGCTCAAATATTTTTAGAACTATCGTGAAACTAAGCAGAACACTAAAATACCATAAAGCTGGTATCCGAAATAGTCCCATTATTCAGCCAAGATTTCAGTATATATATTCTTTAAGCTCAATACACACACACACACACACACACACATATATATATATATATATATATATATATATATATATATATAATATATATATATATATATATATATATATATATATATATATATATATATTGAGCTTAAAGAATATATATACTGCAATATATATATATATATATATATATATATATATATATATATATATATATATATGTATATATATATATATATATATATATATATATATATATATATATATATATATATATATATATATATATATATATTCATATTGAAATTTGGGAAGAGAAACAATTCTAAAATGGGGGAGATCAGATACTTTTCAATCACCCACCCGGCCCAAAAGTATAATATTGTTCTTTGTTTTATTTTCTAGGCACAGTAAATATAAATTTACATTAGTTTTTCTCTTGAAATCATGGTGACCATATATTGAAAATTGGAACAAGGGACACCTAAACTAAAAATTTCCATGCAGTGACAGTCAAAGCATTATGATATTTTAATCAAGCATGTTTTGTCACTTAGAAGGATATAACTAAAATTTGACTTGCATGTATATATATATATATATATATATATATATATATATATATATATATATATATATATATATACAGTACATATATGTATGTATGTATGTATGTATGTATGTATGTATATATATATATATATATATATATATATATATATATATATATATATATATGTATATATATATATATATATATATATATATATACATATATATATATATATATATATATATATATATATATATATATATATATATATATATTTGAATATTGAAAACACGGGACAAAAGTTGTCAGAAAAAGGTAGATATGGGACATGAGACAAAGATAGATATGAGATAATCTATCAAATATGGGACATCTGGTTACCCTGGCTCCGAACGGCCTCACAGACCCCAACGCTAAGCTATGTATCTCAATTTGTGGAAATAATTTTTTTTGTGAATGTTGAGTAATTGAGCCTATCATGGCAATACAGTAGAATCTGTTTGGACGTTCTCAAGAAATGTTTTTTTTTTTACCTCACCACCAGGTAGCCCTATACCTGTAACTTTATCTCGACATCGGGAATGAATTAACAACCTCTTTGTCAATCGATAGTTTCTTTAAGGAAACGTGCAATTTACTAGGTTAGGTTTAAGTTAAGAAATTGTATTAAAGTCGGAAAATTTTATAAGTAGGCCTAGTCAATAATAAGAAGAATACATAAAAATCATAAAATATCCATTTCTCATCCCTAAAAGAAAAGGTGTGTTTACTGAAGGAAAGCCTGTAATTAATAAATATATGAATGATATCTAAAAGGTATAAAAAATAAGAATACTGTCATCGCCATTTGTATTAAAATCGATTAGGATAAAAAAAAAAAAAAAAACTTAGCTAGAGCGTCTGAATCACTGGCGAAAATTTAACTCGATCGTAAACAGAAGCTCATAAATCAGAGGAACCATCTCACCTTATGCATTTTAGCATGAAATATCTGGCGTCCCATTCCCTTCTCCAGGACCTCTGCAGTGGGAGGAGGTCGACTTTATCCGGGACGGGGAGGTGTGGGGACACCTCTTTGCGGTGCCTTTGCTGAGCTTCGACTCCTGCCGGGGTGCTTTCGTCATTTCCCATCCATCCCATCATCATCCTTGTACAACCTTCCCCTCTTTCACATGTGTGACCTGTCACCTTTACATCATTACCTTACTTGTGAGCTGCCGTAGGGCAAGAGCCCTGTGTCCTGCTTTATTTTTTTAGCAGGGCGATCTAATACGTACCACCTACCTACCTGGCGTCCCATTGGTTAATCATTCTCAGCTTTGATTGGTGGTTGTAAATGACGTCATTCACTCATATTTTATAGTGAAAAGCCTATATTTATTATAGATAAATTTTCACTAAAAATTACACTTTTTATGGAAACACACTTAGAATAGTTACACTATTACTATCTAATAAATAGATAGAAGATCTTTTAAAGGCTATAAATTGAATAAATACATCATATTCGAAGGAATATTCAACTGTGTTCTGGCTACGATGATGAATTGTGTGTGTGCGTCTGTGCGTGTGTCTGTGAAGGTGCAGTAAGTGAAGGCAACAACCAATCAGAACTAAGGAAGATATGGCCAATCAGAGGACTGGAATATCCCGCCAAGAGACAGAGGGAGAGTTCTAAGGATTTATGAGTTGCTGTTGGAGAAACCTGTCCGAATTTTCATTTAATCGCCTTCAAACGCTCTAGCTATGTATGGGACGGACGGAGCTGAAGATTTTTTTGTTTGCTTCTAAGGGAAATTAAATATATTTTCTTCAAAAAATATAAAAAACAGTCCATTACGAGATGTTTAAAAACATCTTAATAGAGGGATAGATTCTGATTATTGAATATTTTTTTTTTTTTTTTTTTTAGAAAATACGTCTGAGCGGCATCATCACGAGTAGGGTGAGTTTTAACAGCTTGTCTTCGCTTCTGTTTGCTGGTTTAAGTGAGCTATTTATTATATGAAGCTTGAATGGTGAAGTAACTACGTAACTTTAATTCGTATTTTCTTACATTCTAATTAATTGGACAAATTATTATCAAAACACACACACACACCTATATATATATATATATATATATATATATATATATATATATATATATATATATATATATATATATATATATATTTATATATATATAGGGTTAATATGTCGTCCGTCATGAAGAAGGGTAAAATACCAGCAGTATACATATTTCAGATAAATGATGGCTTAAAAACTCTAAATCTTATAGAAACAAACAGATGATAATAAAATGTATCGTAAATATCATTGTTGTACCGTACTATATAAATAACAAAAGAAGTAAGATAAGAAGAAAGAAAGAAGAAACGGCGCGGCGCCTCTTAACCAGAGCGTTTGAACAAAGTATCTCAAAGGAATGTAACTCTTGCCAACAGCGACCCATACACCATAGGAACCCTCTCACCTATTGCGTTTCCTTAGCGGGAAATATCTGGAGTCTCATTGGCTGATTCGTCCTCTGCTGTGATTGGTAGTTGTAGGTAACGACATACAGTCTCTTATTTTATGAATGAACTCAACCGGGTAGAGGTAAAATACCTATACTTATTGTAAATTAATTAAGACCTAAAAATCACAATTCTTTATGAAAAGACTCAAAATGTTATCAAGTTATAAACAAAATAGGCAATGGATCTTGTTCAAATGCGTAAGGTAATTAAATAAGTAACTTTCGAAGAAATAATTGACTAGATTCTGGCTACGATGTGTGAATTTGTAAACAAAGGCAACAACCAATCACAGTTGAGAATATACAGCCAATCAGGAGACTGGAATATCCCGCAAAGAGAGAGTTCCGGTAACTTATGAGTTGCTGTTCGAGAAACCTGCCAGGATTTCCATACTATCTTTTTTAAACGCTCTAGCTACGGGAGACGGACATGAAGAATGTTTTTAAGGGAATTAAAGACATATTATTTTCAAAATAAACAGAGACAGTCCATCATATGATGTTTTAATAACATTTTTATCAGAGGGATACGTTCTAAACACGAAATAATTATTCTAAATTAAAAAGAAATAGGCCTTTGTGACTGTATAGACTAGGATGAACTTAGAGGGTTGTCTAAATGACTGATTGATTCTATTTGCTGGTTTGAATGAGGTATTGAGTAATACGTGGCTTATATTTGATATTTAAATAAATACTATAATTTTATCGAGTTAAGGGACTGTAATTCGTATTTTGTTACATTTCAAGTATAATGTAAATTATTCAAAGGATTAATCGACTGTTTTGGTTACGAAGTTAGATGTATGAGAAGCCATAGTAAACAAAGGCAACAACCAATCGCAGCTGAGGAAGTTATAGCTAATCAGAGGACTGGAATGTATCGCAAGGGAAATACAAGCATGCATGATTTTTTTTTCCCTTTGAAAATATTTATAGACAGTCCCTTATAAAATGGTTTTATAACGTATTCTATCAGATGAATAAACTCTCATCACCAAACTATCATCTTCAATTCTTTGGGACGTCATAAGAAATAGAATGAACTTTAAAGTTTGTCTTAAAATGACTGGTTAATTATGATTGCTGATTTGAATGAGGCATTGAGTAACAAGTCACAAGTAACTAATAATCGATATTTAAATAAATCAAGCTTAGACAGTGAATGAACTGCATGACTGTAACTCGTATTGTGTTGCATTTCAAGTAAAATGTTATTATTCGAAGGACTAATAAATTGTTTTGGCCAGGGTGACTAGATTTTGGAAATTGAAATAAGGGACACCTAAATTGGAGAGGTAATTGAACAATCTAGACACAACTTACGTATACACTGTTACACAAGCAGCCCGAAGTCGTTCTCAGCTGGGTCCAGATTGTCCAGGACCTACTTCATCAACTTTTCTTTTGTTTTAAAGTACGTTCGTTGTAGATTTTATTACAAACAGCTGTTATTTACATGTGTCAAAACATTACAATATTACAATCAAGCAGGTCTTGAAGTTTTAAATGATACAACTAAAGTGACTTACCATATTATATTGAATAAATTGCAGAAAATAAAATACACACATGAAAATCTTTCCATAATCCTTTTACAATTATTTTCCTCATTGTTGTTCGTATGCCATTTTTCATTTGTCATATGAAAATGACAGGGAATGGTGTTTGGTTTGAATAAGACTAGCTTTCTTTTAATATTGAAAATACGGGACAAAGGGCGTTTCCGGGAGGGTCGACACGGGACAAATTTCTTAAATACGGGGCAATCAGTCAACCTGCTTGAAATCTAACAGAAGAGAAGATTTTAAACTAAACGATTAAGTTTAAAATGATCCTTTTCTCACGATCGCAAACACAAACTACTTCTATTTTTAATATGAGATCTGGAAAACAGATTTTTTTCTTTTGGTGGCTTCTTGGATATCTACCTCAGGACAACGACAATAATGTTCACCTTAAGTCTACATAACCTGTTGAATTACGATATAGCCAATCTTCTCTTTATACTTGCTTGTGTGTTTGTCCAAGTTTATGATGTAATAGTCTATGTGTAGGCTAGGCCTACATAGTAAGGTGTGAATTTGAATAATTGTTTTATGACGCTTCACTGCTGTAACTTTTTTTTAAGCATTTGCATATTTGATAACATAATTTTTATCATCGATATATTACATTTATCCTAACAACCTATTTTCATAATTTTCTGGGACAAAATTCTTTTATTGTCCCTTTTCTCTCTCTCTCTCTCTCTCTCTCTCTCTCTCTCTCTCTCTCTCTCTCTCTCTCTCTCTCTGATAGCAACAGAGGTATACTTTTTATAGCATTGGTTGCTATGGCAACGGCGTCGATATCAAACGGGATTCTGGGCGAGTTTTTATCTATAGCACAGAGAATATCTTTTATCCGTCCTTATTATCACTTCTGAGACACATCTTTCGCATTCGGTTTGACCGTAGCTCTATTTTACGGTCTTATAGCCACAACTCAAAGAGCTATCGAAAGAATAATGATGGGAATAACACAAATATCCTCTACATAAGTTTACTCTCGTATCCATATTGCCCTTTTTATGTCTCTTAGTGTTTTACCAATACACCAGTAGCCTATTCTTTTCATAGCTCTTTGATTTGGTGCGAGCAATCAGGCTACAGTCTCCCATCATCACCAATATGCTGTAGCCACTTTGGTGATAAAAACTGACCAAACCCCAGGCATGAATAAGAACATATCTGAGGCCTCTTTCTTGCAGTGGACTAGAAATGGTTACATTTGTTGCTGTTGTGTGGGTGTATATATATATATATATATATATATATATATATATATATATATATATATATATATATATATATATATATATATATAGCTTTTAGATTTTCTCATTAGTTTTTAGATAGGCCTACACGTTCCGAAAAATTTTCAAATCGGAGGTAAATTAGTGTAAAAACATCTCTGATGTGATTAGAACCCCATACAGTACATGGTTGTAAGCGTGAAGTTTGAAGTATCAGTGATAGCACAGTGGAATGAAAAGGAAGGCTTCTTCATTTATTTCTTTTTCAGAATCAAGGTTTGCAGCGGAACTCTTGGTCAAAAGTCTCTAAGGAAACCGAAGCGTTACTGGGATATTGAGTTTATATGGAATATATACAGTAATACCAAGCTTAAATTAATTTCTTATTTATATGATAGATCCCTTGCCTCAAAATGGCAGGGTATTCATATCTTGAAAAAAATCAAAGACCATGGAAGGCGAGTTAGGTATAGCCTATCACTTTTTCTATAGGTCGAAAAAACAAATTTGCATTAAACATAGAATTACATTATCAAATACCTATCAGAATAAACTTTGTTATGAGGCGATATATATTATTTTTGCAATTCTTTTTTGTTCAAATAGGATTGGATTGCTGTATAGAATTTATACCAGAGACCAGACACTGGAAATGTTGCCTATAGGAATTCATTTGATTCTCAAGAACTCCCACCTACTTTTACTTGTATTATCAAGTTGAGCTCAACTGGAGGATGAATCTACAAGTAGTTGGGTTTAAGACACCAAAGTCAAGAGTTTTAATTGCCAATTAGGGTTTATTTTGCGTTTAACTTTCTAAACTCCCAATATTCAATATTCTATTGCTATTACATGCTCCAGAATCTCCCTCCACTTGTGAATAATTGCAGCTGTGTGTATTAACACAGGCTAAAATGACTGCATCAATTATAATCAAGCTTTTTACCTGATAAAGTAATTAACGTTTAGACTCATCACTCTGCATAGGATTACTGGGCAAATAAACTCAATTTTGAATGCTAATTATGGTGTGGTTCGTTATTCCACTCATCAGTCTGCATAGGATGTCTCAGTAGATAAACTATATTTTGAGTGTTAATTATGTTGTGTTTTGTCATTCAGTTCCAACCCTAAACGACTAAACAATGCAAAATCTTTTCGGTCATGTTTACCATCAAGTTATAATTTAACCCCCTTCTATATGGGGTGATCTTTCTACTGAATAAAACTGCTGTATCTTCACTGTATGTAAGGACAAAAATCATTCATTCAACTATCTTGAATCTTCATAACCAGTCCTAAGCATCCATTGCTGTTAGCATTTTCATTGTTAAACATTGCCTATTATATGTAAGACCACCGGGAAAAATTATGTTACATTTGTATAAAGATAGCTTCTCAAAATCTTTTGCCAGTTTGTATGTTAGCCTATATGTTTTCACCCCCAGCTAAACCACGTACTGACCCCATTTGGCTTCTGGGCCTTTCCTGGACCGTAACAGGAATACCGGCAACTTTCCGGAAGGAACCGGTCCATGAGGCTCTTTTGAGCTACCCATCCTATTCCTTCCAGGTTGTGGGGCAACGGATGAAGGGAAGAAGAGGGTTACGCTGTTGTAAGGGTTCACCCCTCCTTTCTTACATCCAAGAGTAGGGGATTTCTTGTCATGCGAGAGTAAGAGATTGCTTATTGTGCCTTTATGGAAACTAGCAAGATCCATAGGGCCGAGCCTTGGGAAGTGGGAATTCTTCAGGTCTATTACTACCCTGTTAAGCCCTTCGGCTCCATCCTTTACTCTTTTTCCGATGGTACTTATCTGTTCTTTCCTCCATCACCAAAACTTCCGCCTTGCAGACATAGGTAGGAGGGAGGTCAAAGAGTGCGCTCTAAGTTATTTGAGACAAATCTATGGGCTTCTACGGTACAGTCAACTGGGTGCAAGAGGTTGGTCATCGATTGCTCGCCATGGAACAAGTTACGGATGGAAAATGCGTGACCTGTGCCGAGTTACATCAGAGAGGAAGTCTTCATGCTTTAAGAAGATCTGAAGGACAGGTAAATTTAGTACATCTGCATTAGTCCCTTAGAAATTACCTCCCTTCTCCCTCTTCAGTGTAGTACAATGTACCAGTTCAGGACTCTGGGTCCAGAACTGTGTACTGCTCATCAGCTGATCTTTCAGATATTCACCTTAGTAGTAGCTAAGTCTACTAACAAGGAATACAACTGTGGATGCATCTCTTAAATGGTTACTGGCCTTCTTCGTGTGGCAGTCATTACAGGATCGAGTTCGAATCTTTGCTTTTGTCATGATCAGGGAATAGTGATAACAAATAAAGTCAAATATCTTACCCAAGCTGGGGTTGAAGCACTTAGGTATGCTAGTAAAAACAGTAACAGCAAGTCTCAGTTAGACAATCCTATCACCAAGCCCAAGGAAGTAGTATGTGTCTGCCTTAGTCTCGCATGATGAGGAGGAGCTACTTTGGTGCCACAGCACATGACCAAACTCGGAACCTGCAGGGGCACGACTCCCAGTTTGAGCCCTTCGCCATCCCCCTCTCTTTAAGTGAAGCGTCTAGTGGCACTGAGAGGAGATGCTTTAGCATCCCATGAATGTTCGGCAGTACTATCTGAAGACTCAACACTTCAGACCCGAGTGTCAGCGGCTCTAAATTAACAAGGTCAGAACCAAGAAAGCTGTGTCTAGAACACGATCTTTTTGAGACTTCGTGATTCAATCCGTAATGCATACGCCTCACCCTTGCCTTCAAGATGAATTCCGGAGTTGAGTCGATCAGGTGTTGAAGTAGAAGGCTGGGGTGTGCATGAACCAGACCACTTTCATGGCCTTTATTTTAAAGGATTACAGTACTGTACCAACAGGTCCTTTGATGTTTTTACACTTGGTATTGTGGTGCAGTTGTGTAAAGGCCCACATCTCATAGAGGACGGTAATCATCTTGTCTAAGGTAAAGGATAGATATAAGTGTGGAATGGAGCCAAAATGACTGGTTCTTCACATCCACTCTTTCAGTATATCATTCTGGACAGGGGAAGGGATCCCTTCTTTGACTACATAGCAATCTTCTTGGACAAGTTATGCTCTATCAGCCCATTTATCCCAATGATAGACAGATAGATGGTTGCTGGAATCATCTCATACTGGACTGGGTAGATTAACATTTCCAGAGAAGAAAAAGCATCAACCACTCAGTCTTCCTACTTAATGGACTATGGTTTGTATTTAGCGTAGGAAGTAATCACAAATTTTTTTTAAAGTAATTTTTATTTTTCCTAGCAATACAAATCTGAGTTCTCTATGTTAATCATCCATCCTAATCCTGAGCTGAAAGGTCACAAGTGAGGGGATTTTGCCAGGTGGGGATGCTGGGCTCTTTGCCCTCTCTCCAACCTGTAATTTAACAGCTTGGTAAAATAATTCAACGGCTATTCATCTCACGCTGAAAACATACTGTATTCCCTACTTAAAGAACTCAGGTTTGTAAAGCTAAGAAAAATACAAATTATCCTTAAAAATTTGTGGTATAAATACAAATAAAGCTGGAACATGTTAGTTAAAATCTTATTTGAGGAGTAAACATTGCAGCTGGTAGTTCACTGGCTGGCCACTAATACTTTATATACATTGTTCCCCCAGTGATCCCGAGCACTTTGAATGCAGCCAGGACTTCACTGGGGGTGATGATGGCAGGAAAGTTTGAGTAAAGAACTCAGGTTTGTAGTTAGGAAAAATTACAAATTATTTTAAAATTTGTCATTCATTCCTAAAAAATACCAACCATCATCCTTCACTATTGGAGACTTGTCCTTAGGAGGGAGGAAGCCCCCTTTCAAATGGCTGGAACTGTACCCAGGTGCTCAAGACTTTTGATATTGAACCGAAGAATCATGGCTCTTTACACCTCAAGAACCAACATGTAAAAGGACTGGAACACAACCTATGTTTCAAAGTACTTGGTTGGGCATCAACTTTTGTGGTGTATCCTGGCAGGCATGATGATAAGACTATAATATGGATCTGTGGATTTGCTTGGATATAACACACTCCCCTTCAATTGGAGTGAGGATATAAGATCCCCTTATGATAATCATAAAGTAGCTTAGAGCTTTGTGGTATTAGCTCCACTTCAGAAGAGTCCAGCTGGCAAGGATCCCAACTCTGTATACAAAGAGAGGGGAGGATTGAAAGAAAATGAAAAGGGCCAGTCATTCATCACTTTCAACACAGGCTTGTAACCTTCGCCCCCGACCTGAAGCTACTTTTCCTGTGAGGGAGATGACGTAGCTAAACCACTTGCTGAGCAGCCACAACAGGTCTGAGAGTAAAGGTTTTCATGGACCTGTGGGTCACATCCTGCAGGTAATGGGCAGTCAAGGTCGTCTGTCATTTCCACTCTCTCACCTAAAGAACCTGCACCACAGACAAGCTGTGCAGTATTATGAGCCTTTATTCGTGCTCCAGTTTCAGCCAAAAATGAAAGGGAACGTGAAATAACTTCCCTCAACCAGAAGGAAATGGTGTTCTTTTTGTTTTTTCCAGTACTAACAAAAAGATGCTGTAGATAAGGTCTACCAGAACTGATGCATTTGAGATAAGGTTTCAATTCACTTACAGGATAGAGTAACAGCTGATCAGGATCTTCGGTTATTTCTCGTAGACTTGCAACCTGCAGCAACAAGAATCCAGGAATGCTAGAAGATGGTTATGGGCTTTGGCGATGAACTCAAGGATGAAGCCGAGAGAAACTTCCCTCGACCCCCTTGAAAGAGTGACATTGAAGGAGAGTCCGTGAAGTTTGCTAATTCATTGGCTGAGGCCAATGGGGAAAGAGACATGGATGTCAGATCCCAATCTGACAGCCGATTCAAGGACTCATAAGGTGCCGTCTTAAGAGAAGGTATTACTGTAATTTGACTACAGTATGTTCGAGGATGGTAGGCTCCCCTCAACCGGAGAGTAAAACTGCTCCAAGCTCCGTATGAGCATAGAGAAGTCTTCCGAAGAAGGAATGTCTAGTCCATGAAGTCTAAAGACTTGGCTCAAGGTTGAGCAATATCCTTTCACCGCAGAAACGGAGTCGAATTTTTCCTTACAGATGTAAAGTAAAAAATCGGTGATTATTGGTACAGAGGGTTCGAAAGGATGAATACACTTTCCACAACACTAACCACAGAAGACGGACCACTTGGCCTATTAGACTGCAAACAAGGATTTGCCAAGGTATTCAGACATTTGTTGTGCTGTCTCTTGAGAAAACATTTTTATGAGATGCTGGATAAACTCTACTCAATGAAGACGTAGAGACTTCACAATATTGGAGGTAAATCCTCATGTATGGCTGGAATAGTAGGCTGGGACATGGAGGGAGTTCTCCCGGTGTTTCTGACAACAGGAGTATGTCCGTGTACCACTCCATGTGAGACCACAATGGAACTAACTAAGTTTTGAGATGCAAGGACCTTGTTCGGTACCCTTCTTAGAAAACTGAATGTTGGAAAGGCGTAGGTGTCTAGATTGTCCCATAGATGGTGAAATGCGTCTTCGAACGCTGCTACTGGGTTTGGGACTGATGATCAGTAGATCGGAAGTTTGTTGTTGAGGGATGTGACAAACAGGTCTATTGTATGGGAACCTCATGAAGTCTGGATTCTCCTCGCTATCTGAGGACATAATAACCATTCTGAGCCAATTATCTACGTCTTTAAGCTCAGTTTGTCAACCACCACATTCCTTTTCCCAGGAATGAGTCCAGCTGTTTTATTTTGCTAAAAGTTCCAGAGCAGAAAGAAGTATGACCACACTCTTCGATGACTGACGTCAAAGTGCTTGGGATCACAGGCAGACCAATGTACTGTATATACATTATGTGGCGTTTTCCTAGCGACCAGCCAGCGAACTACAGCCTGGTATGTTTACACCTCAAATAAGATGTTACTGCCATCTTCCAGCTTTTGCTGTATTCTTAAGTTCTCTAGTCAAGGATGATGGTTTGTATTATCGTCTAAGAACAAATTGAAAATCACAACTAAGGTGTTCTTAATGAGCTACCTAAGAAATGGTGAAAGCTATTATTACTTAACTTGAGTACTGTATCTATAACATCTAGTGCAAAGCTTAAGAACATTACATACTACCCAGATCAAACAAAGCTTTCATCCTTTTGTTTATTTAAACACGTAGCAAACTGCCACTTAATTAAAGTATAGTATCACTTGTAGCAAGAGAATGTGAATATGGTGCTTATCTGTAGACTGTTACACACAAAATAAATACAATTATGGGTACTCAATATATTTTGTTACTTTGGAAATAGGACTTACCTAAAGAGTAACTGAAGAATTATTTCATTCTTGTAAATCAAATCCTTGCATATACGTGTCTTACAAGTTTCAGTTCTTAGGTGGACAAAAACTTTCAAGATCCTTGAATTGAAGATTGTCACGAGAGATTTTCTTTTTGAGAGAATGTGATTAGTATACATTGCTTACTCAAATCACTCTACTACCAACAGACACAGGTTGGTCATGGTACCCAATTCATTCTTCAGCAAGTATTGTAGTCATAAATCAGTTACATAATGATCTGAAAAATAGGTTCAACAAATTCTGAGACATGCACAGGTGCCCCAAAAAGGTCCAACAATAACAACCTCATCATCATATACATGAACATTTAGGAGCTAAGTTATGCTTTAAGGGAAAGGACTTCAGTTGAGCTTCAGCTTACGAACTCTAATGTTAACACACCTGTTCACAGCCAGAAACAATTTACAATGACAAAACAATTCATAACTAATAAACTAACTATGCTTGTATGATAATATTCATATACAAGAACATTTCATGAGAAACATTTTTTCTTTTTCTAATGGGGTACAATATTTAAATGTGTCCAGATTTTCATGAGTGATGAAATAAAATAACATTTACCAAGTGCCATTTATTAATTTAATCCACCTGACAAATGTAATCCATTAATTTTTCTAACATAATTTTCCAAATACACAGGGTAGTAAAGCTTTGTAAGTGACTCAAGTTGTGAGTACCACGGACACTATTCACCATTAATGAGGCTGCAGCAAATTAGGAGGAAAAAATAAACAAAATAAAAGGAAGCACAGTTAATTGCCCTGCATTCCCCTGCCTAGCAGTTCCAAGTGCATACACAGTCAATGTTAGCCTTAAGCGAAAATCTCCATTTCCTTTTCTGAAGGGATAAATGTGTACTTACACGGGGTGACTATTACCTAAATACCTTTCTACGTACAGCACTGTAACATAATCGACAACTACTTATTCATGCCATGAGATATCCAACACACGCCCAATATCGTAAGGTTTGTACGAAAAGTTTCCAAGTACTATATTCTTACAATTTTTTGTAGTGAAATTTTCAAGATTCTCTAAACTACGATTGATGATAGAAAATGGATAATCCAGCTATATGATAATAAAACTGTAAATTATAGTTATTGTAGAGTATATGGAAAATCATTGCAGACATTTCAAGTGCAATATGATATTGCATAATATGTGGTAACTGTATATGCAGAAGAGTTTTATGGGAAGTAATATACCAATGAAAAATTGCAAATAATACACACTAAGCATAATAATATATACGAAACACCAAATGTTTTTGCAATTCAACAGATTGATTTTCTATTGAATAGTTTTCTTCAGATTATAATCTGCTTTGAATCAAAACTAGACAATTTCATAATGTGGTAGCTCTGTAATGGAAAACATTGCAACAGTGCAAATATACTATTACCGTAGTTTTTTCAACCTTACATTTTGCAAAATTTCCTGAAATACTTTGCAGTTCAGGAGAAAGAATTCTTTTGTGAATAAATACTGTAATAGAGATCTAATTTCTCAAGAATTGTAACAAATTTTTATCAACAAAGAAATGCAAACTTTTTAAGCAATATAAAGGCAGCATGACTTCGAGTAACCTACTTGATTTTTTGCAGTAAATCCAAGCTTCGAAAAAATGAAACGGGCGGTGAAATTAGTAATATCAATTAGTGAATCCACTATTTAGATATAATACCGGGTGATGACATTTGTAATATCAATTATTGAATCCACTATTTAGATATACCAGATAAAATTTAACTCCTATGAATACATCTAGCTCAAAATCTATGACTGTAGCCACGTATACATACCAAATGACCACTAATGAAATAATGAAATGTAAATATGATGACAATAAGTAAGTACTGTACTTTTATTCCTGAAATACCTGTATTTGATTGAAAATGCTAAAAAAAAGGTTACAGTATTCCTAAACTACTGTACTATAATATGAAGTTACATTGATGAGTGTACTGTATATGGAAAACTGTTACATTTAGAAAAAATATTGCAGTTTAATTACAAGTGATGTGAAGTGACAAAAAGGAAAACAATTTCTTACGCTAAAAAAAAAAGAAATACCCAAAATTAACCGAACAGAAATCGCCTTGGTTACTGCTGCAGCCAGAATTGCAGGTGTATTAGTGGAATGTGGCTAACTGCTGTAATTGCTTATACAATACTGTATTGGTTTGGCACACTGAGAACAAGGCCCGGGCAGAGCTTTCTTTACTTGTTGAGCACAGGAGCAGACATAAATAGTATAATGTTGGTACCACAAGTATGAGTCATATTTTAGCAGTATCCAATTGATGCAAGCATTATGAGGCAAACTTTTATTGTAAATGAAAAATGCCCAAAAATTATTCGCAATGCAGGAATCTGTACAAGAGCTACCAAGGATCAGACTAGGCCACAAGTCACCGATCCTCAATATACTTAAGAATATACATGACAATACTTTTAGTTTATGATGGAATAGGAATTTAAAGGAATAAAAAAATTCTCAGGATACACCACTTGGTCTTTCTAACTAAAACACTGCACCAAATGTATACTGTATTTCTTTTTCTATGTACAGTTTTCTTAGATACATATGTTAATACTGTACCTAAATAAGATGACATGGAATTTTGTGCCCTTTCACTAAAAAGAAAAAAAAAAAAAATGAATGTCATTTAAGCTGATTGCTCTAAGACTTGGCACACATATGAAGATTTCTAAACATATATATTACCTGACTTGGAAGATAAGGTTTGAAATACCATGTATGTATGACAGCTGAGCAAGTTTATCTAATGACATATACCTGGTTGCATGTGTTTGCAAGTCTGGTGTATCTTGGCCGAAACATAGACGCCTACGTTCCAGCACAGGCAAAAGCGCCAAAGCCAAGTCAACCCATACAACATAGTTTGTCACTCACATCAACTTGGCCAGAAGTTGATATGTAGTGTCACTTGTTCTATGAGTTTTGTCTACTCACAATATTGTTATTAAAGAGCAAGAAGCATTTGTAAAAAAAACCACAATCGTGACAGTACCACAAATATGGTATGTTGTAAGCTTTTTGTCTGAGTCAATGAAACACAACTTACAGTTCTGACATGTCAAATCATTAACATCAATTGTACGGGCTACGTAGTGGCATCATCTTGGGTCACTAGACTTCGTTTGCTGGCATCAATCGTTACCTTCAAGAGTTGAGGAGTAGGAGTGGGCTGCCTTGATCTAAGGAGTTGAAAAGGCTAGCATTGGACACCATTAGCCAGGGGGGCATAATGAGCTCATACACTCAACAACGAGGCATTCTAATATCTGTTAAGAATAACAACTACTACATTACAGACTCTAATTTCAACACACCACATGTCAGTGACCTATGCAACAGCTGAAAATTGTATGACACGGGGTTCAAAATTCTGAGCCTATGAATACAGAGGAGTAAATATTACCTCAATCTGAGATTCCTACGGATCGGCACAAAATGGTGAGCTATAGATTGATATATTCATACACACCCAAGCCAGGGTCACGAATGCTGGACAACTCTCAACACCGAATGCCAGGGATACAAAGCAATTAGTTCTTTTATTTTCAATACAAGAACCACTGTCACAAACATGGCATTGTCTGGACATCATGGGTTGGGGTCTATGATATGACTTGACACAATCACTGAAGATTGTAAGCACAGGCTTTTATGAGAGAAGAAATTTCTTAAAATTTATGAACTAACACATTGCTCTGGCTGCAGCCAAAACAAGTCTTGGTGTTGGACTCAAATTAATCAGGTGTTGAGCACTGGCTTAAGACCCCACCAACCCAAGACAAGGAGGCAATAGTAGTCAACTCCACTGGCCAGGGTCCCAATTCACTGGTTTTTGGACAACACAAACTAGGGTAAAGGTTGACGACAGGTATTCTTCTGGGACGCCACGTGCCAGGGTGATACACTTACTTGCACATCATGAACAAGGGCTAGCACTACTGCTCTTGACTGGGGGTAGCTGAAGGCAGCCAAGAACACAGCCATGAGCTGGGGGTCATAATGGAATGGTTGCACTGTGTGCCTGCCTTCAGTGGGCTATGAGAAAACTATAGATGTTGCTACTGTTCCATTAAAACCTATATTTGGTTCAAGGACAGCCACCAATAGCTTTCCTTTCATTACACATCACATGGATAAAAACTATGTACATAGATGTTGACCCTATTCTTCCTCCTCCACATTCTAAGGCAAGCACATAGTAAAGTTTGTGGAAGGGGTAGACTTGTTCCCAAAAACTTACCATATAAATCTATTACATAGTGACAGACTTGAACTAATATTAGGATTAGCTACTGGGTACATCATTTGACCCAGATTCGGTGAAAACTCAAACAAGTGGAAAACAGCACCATTTTACAAGAAGGAATTCAGTATTTACAAATATATGATGTACAGTTTTATATACCAATTAGTTATGAAGAAGCTTTAATAAATTCAGATACATTCTTTAATAAATTCTCTTCATTAAACTTCAAGTACAGTAATAGTAATGATGTGTGAGCATGATCTACATGACAGGTAGTCAAAATGGAATATAAGGGAATTTATGGAGTTGGCTGACACAACCTAAATATTAATAATAATAGTAATTACATTAGCTAATAGTCATTAATGGTCCTTTGTTAGAGTACTTGTAAGGCACTCATTTGTCATCACAGACATTAACACTGAAGTCAATAACAGCCAATCAGGGGCATGGCTGCCACTCACTCACAAAAGTATTCAGCAGCAGCAACACTTCAGCTGTCACGCACGCTAACCAGTCGTGGCTAAATTCTACTACATCAGCTATATGGTCCCTCCTTAACTTTTCAAGTCTTGCCATTTGCTGGTCCCAGGCTAAATCTACCTGGTCCAGAGAATATGGTGGTGACTGGCTAAATCAACAAATGCGTGCACTACACTCATGCGGTATAATCAATGCGGTCCCATGACAAGCCTGACGTTACGTCGTGGGGTTTGAGGTCCATTTCCTCTAAATTGAAGAGGTCCAACTGATCCTGATTATTAGAGAGAAGTGGGTCACTTTGATGCACATTTAAACCACTTTTTACACCATTGCTGATACTACTGTTGCTACTGCTACTACTAGAACTACTGGTACTGCAGCTACTATGGTCAGTTCCCCTGTTACTGCAGCTACTACTGCTGCCACTATTATAACTGCTTCCCATACCACTATCACTATTATTGTCCGACGATGACACTGACTGACTGGGTGGCCACGGTGCGATGAAGGACGACGACCCAGACGTTAGAGATGAACAACTTGTTGGGGGAACCAGAGAATCCAACCATGATGCCACATCTACATCGTCATTCACCTCCATCTTCACATCCATCGGTGGGCCAACAGAGATAAAAGGTTCCTCTGTCCTCTGTGAGATCATAAGTTCTGGAGGTATACTATTGTGTTCTAAACTGTGTTCTAGAGCGCCTAGTTCCATTCCCTCTAACCCTGGTAAATCTAGATCTAAAGGTAGATCTAAGGGAGGCTGACTGGACCCCTCCATGACGAGGTCAGCGAACAAGGAGTGTGAGTTGAGACCACTGCCGTCAGCGTCAGTAGGCGAAGGGCATGAATTGGCAATGCTTAAAACTGTTGGTACTACAGGAACTGTAGCACATGTTGTTACAGCAGTAGTGCGATGACTAGAATGTTGTGGTGGGGGCGGTGGAGGAGGGGGAGGCGGCGGGACTGCAGTCTCGCCCGTCGTGGGAATGGTAGTAGTATACACTGCAGCTATTGGAGCCGATGAGGTTGTGAATATAACTGGCAGTGCTGCTGATGAGTTACTGAAGATGTTTTGAAGAGTTGATGTGGTGGTGTAGACTGGTGATGAAGCAACAGACGTATTGAAGATTGGCCCGTTCCGGCTACACCTCAGAGTAGTGGGAGTGTGAGGATCCTGTGCAGCACTTGGGGGCAATTCTGAAATGTATATAATAGTAATTAAAGAAAATAATCAATTATGTTTTACGGCAAATGTCATAATTCTTAGTCTACCTAGCTCTATAAAAAGGACTGGAAATTCTTCAATAGCTTATTCATTGGAACGAAATTTCAATAAAAATGACTGATGCTAATTCTAAAAATAATCTTATCATGTATCTTACAACTTAAAAGTTGAGGAAATTTCCAACTCAAATTTTATTACCCTATTTAAAAAAAAATATGGAAAAAGAAAAAGGACCAAAGCTGGTCGGTTTAATGCAGTCATTTAAAATGGAACTGGAACTCCAGTGGTCTTTAATGCTAAAAACATAAGTGTGGGAAATATAACGCTTTAAAGTGTTCAAAAAACAGATGTGAAGATTTCATTTGCCTGGTATTTTTAAAATGGATACTATGTGTACCATATGTACAATAATAACTGATAGATATTTGTTATCAGTTTTGTATTCTTTGATATTTTTGATTTAGGTAATAATAATCAATAGATATTTTGTATCTTTATACTGTACTTTGATATTTCTGATTTATGTACTAATAATTTATAAGATATTTTGTATTCTTCGATATTTTTGTGTCGTGGGGTGCTGTAATGAACGTTGCCATCCTTTCTTCCCAGTTCCCGCTCAGTCCACCTCATGCACTCGGCAAGTTAACTTCTTTCCTGTGAAATCTCAAGAAGGGGTCGACATTTTGGAAGCATAGATTGTCATCAACATTAGTGTTTTGCACATTCTAAGTCGTTAATCCCTAGAAGTGATTCACGTTTTGAATGCCAGTGTATGAGGGTTCTCTGATGAAATTGTTTGTTGGAGATAACGGGTAAGGATGCCATGTATATTTCTTTTTTACAGAACTACTTATTCTTGTGAGATTTAAGTGATTATTGTGATTGCTTTATATTGTTGTCATTTGTTAACTTTCTGCAATCATATTAATTTTCAATGCTTATATTAACCCTTTTACCTCCAAAGGAGGTACTGGTACGTTTCACAAAACTCATCCCTTTACCCCCATGGACGTACTGGTACGTCCTTGCAAAAAAATGCTATTTATATTTTTTTTTGCATATTTTTGATAATTTTTTTGAGAAACTTCAGGCATTTTCCAAGAGAATGAGACCAACCTGACCTCTCTATGACAAAAATTAAGGCTGTTAGAGCAATTTAAAAAAAATATACTGCAAAAAGTGTTTGAAAAAAAAAAAAACCCTTGGGGGTTAAGGGTTGGAAATTTCCAAATAGCCCGGGGGTAAAAGGGTTAAGATATTGATTTGTTTTATCATTCATTTCAGTTCAAATGTAATACACCATCTGACAGCTTATATGGAAAACACAATAAAGAAAAGCTTACAAGTTGGTATCAATTAGAACCTCTACATTGAAACACACCCTTACACATAGGGGAACAAGCAGTCATTATAGAGGAGCTGTGGATCAACCATACAGTTGACCCCTAACAGAATGTGAGCCCTATCATGAAGCACCAAAGAGAGGTTTCAAATTTCTTTGGCATACTATGTAACTTCCAAGAGATTTGTGATGTACCAATATCTGACATTTGCGACAGTCAACAGGCTCTCTCATGACTATCTAGTTTTCTTCTTCATTTAATAAACAGGTTTGTGTAGCAAACTAATAAACAGGGGGGATTCATAGAAAAAATAAAGCATTTCAATAGTTTACAAAGAAATATAGTACAGTCCTGTATACAGATATGAGTACGGTACTTCAAAATTATACTGTTACTGTACTCCCTCTAGAAATAGCAATATTGTATCTAAATACATACATACATACATATACCAAGGCACTTCCCCCAATTTTGGGGGGTAGCCGACATCAACAAATGAAACAAAAACAAAAAAGGGGACCTCTACTCTATACGTTCCTCCCAGCCCCGTGGCCACGGGGGCATAAAAACAATTAGAATAGCGCCAACGTTATCCCTGCGTGTCGTAAGAGGCGACTAAAAGGGACGAGACGAGGGGGCTGGTAAAACCCTCTCCTGTATCTACATTCTGTGAGACATCGACAAAGAGTATCTAAATACTCTAATAAAAATGTTTAAAAAATAAGATTTTCTTCCTTACCTCCATTCTTTATCAAGATTTCCAGGACATCATCCACTGCTTGACTCTTCACATTTATTTTTCGATTCTGATGGTGGTGGTGAGAAGTTTTATTCGGGATATGCTGACAAATATAAAAATACTGCGATGTACATACCATGATAAAAAAAAGATTTCATGTTTCATTTATGATCTGTATAAGTAAACAATAAAATTTTGAAATGGAAATTTTACCATGATACAAAAAAAAACTATAAAACATTACTATTATCTTCCTGAATCTCTAAAAAATACAAAAAAATGAATAACAATACAAAAGCTATATAACCACTTACAGTTGTCCCCTTTAACTGTTTTGTCGCTTCATCATAATTTGGTGGTGGTTTGATGACAAACTGAGGTTCCGTTGCAACTCTATTTACATTATTATTGTTGTTGTTGTTGTTATTATTGTTGTTGTTATTGTTATTATTATTGTTGACATTTGTATCACATGTGTTGGTGACGATCAATCCGGAGAAGTTTGGAATAGCCGTAGCTCTGTAATAAGAAAATTCTTGAGTACAGAATACATGAATATCTTAAGATAAGGTTTTCAACACTAAAGTGTTAATTACCATATACAACCAACCAAACAGTAAGAACCTTTTGATTAAAATAATGTTCAAATCATTAATAATGATTTCTATCCTATTGAAGACAGTATGTTATAATTTTAAAACCCTTTCAAGATACATAGGGAACTACTATAAAGAAGCCTGTTCACATAGACAACATATGACTGAAGAAAAGAGAGAGAGAGAGAGAGAGAGAGAGAGAGAGAGAGAGAGAGAGAGAGAGAGAGAGAGAGAGAGAGAGAGAGAGATCTTAATAAATCAACTCTTTGGTAGGACAGATTTCAAAGAGAATTAATATATAGCTATTGTCTGATAAGATACATGTAATAGTACAAGAAAATAATTAGTGAATACTTTTACCAAAATATAAAGATATTTTAAAATAGTTTAAAAAAAAATGGTTAGCTAGGTCTATCACATCCATTCCCATATCAATCTAAAAACATTTTGTTACAATTTCATAACATGTTTTGCAATTATCCTCACAGAATACTTTCCACAAACCCACGAAAACAATTGTAATTGGAGCATAAATTATACATGCAGACTTCTATCATATATCTCACTTATAATTTGATTTCATTGAAAGAATATAGTTAGGAAAACAAATCACACCATTCATTTATAGTCAACATAATTACTACGTCAAGATTATTCTTTTATATTTTCTTTATTTACAATTACTTTAATTACTTAGGGTTTTTTGGAAACTTATCTTCTTGTTGATGGTAAAGACACCACGATAAATTTGATGCAAAAAATTTTGTGAAAGGGATTAATAAATAGTGGAGTATCTGTAAACCATCGGAAATTCTACATGGAAAAATGTGTGTAGTTTTTCACTAGGTATGTAGAATGTAAGATTAATAGGGTTTCTATGAACATGAGGTGCATTGTATATTTTTACATTAACATAAAAAGATATAAAACGAAGTAGGTTTCAGGAATACATGATGCAATAGCTGTAAATGAAGTTCAATCAGCTATGTCCCAATGTCCACTTGGAATGAAAAAGTTTTTGTTCTTACACTAACCTTTGATGTGCATTAATAGTAACATCATTCTGTGAAGAAACTGATGCTGGCAGGTTATTCTTTGGTAGCTGAGAGATTTGTGGGTTGGGAGAATTCAGGAGCTGTTCCCAACCATTTTCAACCTTAACTTTAACTTCGTCAATGGCATCTTGAGTCTGCTGATTTTGATCCAGTTGTTGTTGCAAGTGATCTGAATGCTCAAGGCCATTCTCAAGTCCTCTGTCTTTGCACAATTCAGTCTGCACACCTTGCTGCAATAACTGCTGCTGTTGCTGTTGTAACGTTTGTAACTGATGCAACTGCTGTATATGACTCTGTAACTGCTGCTGTTGTTGCTGTTGTTTTTTGTTGTGAATGTGTTGCTGCAGAATGAGTTTCTGGCTGATTTTATTGTCAGTCATGTTTTTGCGCTGTTGTTCCTGGGCTTTGAGGATGTTTTGTTGTTGCTGCAGCTGAAGCTGCATTTGTGTGTGGTGAAGTTCTCTCTGAAGATCCTCTATTCGTTTCTGTAGATGGACCATCGTTTCACTTGATACAAAGGAATGAGTGGGTGCTTGCTGAACAATGTTGTGCCGTGTTGTTACGAGATGTGTAGGATTGGTGACTGCCTGACCAACGGTAGAAATTAACACACTTCCAATCGGTATTCCAGAGGTGGTGTTGGTCGGGGGGTTAGTGGGTGGAGGTGGTGGGGGTGGAGGTGGGGGTGGGGGTGGTGTGTTTATAGAGCCTCCATCACTAAGCTGAAGGCTTAGTGGCGTTAGTGCCCCTCCAGGGGTTAGAGGAGCAAAATCATTAGTGTCCATTGCAGAATCAAAGTCAACATCCATAGGAGCAGCACTTGGCGGCCTAGTAGATGAAGCAGATATGTGAGAGTATGCAGGCGAGGAGACACTATCGTCACCGAAGTCCATAGACGCCTCTAATAGGCCTTGCACTGAAAGTAAAAGGAACAAGTTACATTCTGAAACATAAGTGAAAAAACTAAAGTAATACATGTTCATAATATTAAACTATATAATAATAATTTCAATGAAAGACAAGATAGTAAAATCCACTAGTTACCTGACGAATCATCTGTATTATTGATAACAGAATGTGATGATGTAGGAGTGGGTGAATTTTCTTTTAACAATTGAGCAACCGCGTCATTTCGATTAATACTAACTCTGTCCTCTCCATCACTGGCTATGAGAGGAGCTAACGTCTCTCTTTCTATACTACCTAATCTTAGTGTAACAGAGGAATTATTGTTAAAGCTGTTGCTGCTACTGTTACTGTTGCCTACAGTGCACGATAAGCTTGATGAACTCTGGGATGCGTGGCTCTTTAGTCTTTCTATCAACTGGGGCTTCGAGCCGGAGACAGGCAAATTTCTCTTCTTCAACTCTGCTTTCAGGTCTGAAACTGCAAGGAAAAGCATTTGAGAAGGATGACTTACTTAATGAAATGCATTACTGCATATACACGATATACTCTAACAATATATTTAAATATCAATTGTAAAGCAAAAATAGAAACCAATCTTATTTTAATATATTTCACTGCACTTTAATTACTTACAGCAATATGACTGCTCATAAAATAACTCTATAATGAAATTCCACAAAATTTGTAAAGAAAATCAGTTAATATATTGTTGAATCACTCAGAAGTTAAATACCAAGCATATACAGTATTGCATTTATCTTTAAACCTGTAGCCAAAATACCTTGGAACATATATTATTTTTTCCTTTACATAAAACTAATATTTAGTGATACATCTACCTACGAACATTTCTTGAGATACAACAAGCAAAACATGAAAGGTGAACCACATAGGGAAACACCAAAAATTTGAAGTATTTCTTTTGCTATCAAGTACATTAGCTTTTTTTTTTTTTTTTCTTTTTTTTTTTTTTTTTGGGGGGGGGGGGGGTTGGCCTTCTAATATGTAACAAATACTGATAAGTAACAAAAACCATATATCAAAGTCTACCCTTGAATATTCCAGATCTAATTCATAATTCCAAAGAATTAACATCATCAGGCCTAGAAAAACATTCCACATAACACTGTATTTCATAATAAATCCAACATAACAATTAAGGAGACTAAATAATACAGTAATACAGTACATGACAAACCTTTCATATCCTCTAATTTTGTGTGAATTCTGATACTAGTTTCAGGGGGTGTAGGAGGTGGGGGAGGTGCAGGTGGAGTTGAGGAAGGAGTTGGCGTGGTGGCTGGAGTGTGATTTGGAGTGTGGAGAACCTGCGATAAGGTCAACCCTGTAGTTATGGTTGTGGATGGAAGAGGGGGAGGTGTTGGTGCCAGTTTCTTGACAGATGATAAACTGCTGCAACTGGAACTGTCAGTGTTGGAAGGTTTCAATGCTGCTGGCAAGATTATTTGAGGATACTGGAAAAATAAAGTTTTTTAAGGACAATGCTCAACAATTTAGTTACAATGAAAGATTTGGCAAATAATAATGAATAAAATACACTATGAAAACAAACTATAAACTGAAAATAAGCACAATGAAATACCTTTTGCTTCAGTTCTAGTTGACACTGTAAGAAAAGCTGCTGTTGTTGAAGCAGAATGTCATAAGATGTCTCTGCAGGATTACTACTACTCTCTCTCTTCACAGCGCTAGGAGGACCCTAGAATTACAAAAACAGTCGTTAGCTTCTAAGCTTGTAAACAATTAAATTTCCAAAGATGAATGTTTTCTAATGGATAATTTCCAGAAAACCGAAAGTAAACAATTACCTTGTATTCGTGGAACTTAATAGTTCTTGCTTTTGGTTGGCTTTTCCCTTTAGATTTCTTGCGGCTCTTGGACTGATCTTTTCCAGGGGCGGAATTCTGCTGTGGAGGGGTGGTGAGGGCGTGAGGAAGAGTTGTGCGGGTAACGAAGAGAGTTTGAGTGAGGGCCGAAGCTTGAGGAGACGGTAGCAGAGGATGCTGTGGGGAAGCCAAAGAGGACAGGGGGGAAAGTGACGATGTCGTCGACGTTAAGGATGGCGAAGGAGCAGCTAAGTCTGTGGCGGAGGTAATGGTTGTATGGACTGTTTGTGCTAAAGGTGGAGGTGGGGGAGGGGGAGCTATGACTGCAGTTGTGGCTGATGCAGATGTGAGGGTGGAGGCTTCCAAGAGCACAGGACTTGGAGACAGTAGGTCCCTGACTCCAGACGCGCTTCCTGCCTCACTCTGATCGGGAGACATGCCACCTTCACTGCTCGATTCATCTTCATATTGTACATACAAACTGGGATGCTTTCGAGGTTCCCCTTCACTTGTACTTTTGAACATTAACTGTCCCTCTGTGACAAGAAATCATAAGATTAAAAACTATCTCATTGAATTTACACGAGCATAAAAGTTTATGGGTTTCAGGTGATATACAGTATTCACATACTGAAAATTTCATTAACACAAAACAAGTGGAAATGAATAAAGGCTCTATTGTAAAGGAAATATAATACCAGTAGGTCCAATTTTACTAATTAAATAAATTGAAAATTTCCAATCTCAAAAATAAAAATGTTTAGAACAAATATCAAACTTTCCCCAGCAACATAATAATAGCTCTTTTGAGCAAAGTTGGATGTAGGGTTTGTTTAACTGATGGCTACACTAAACTTAGCTTTTTCTAAAATTCTTAAAACTAGTAGAATATATGACAGCAATTTGTTTCATGGGTCCACTACTTTTGACGATAAAAACCACACAAATTATAAGTCTAAAACTTCATTAAATTCTATAAACCAAATGGAAAGAATGCGTTACACTAACCCTTGACAGCTTTCTCGAGATCTTCGGAAGTATGGAGGATATTCGCTCGAACTAGTTCCAATGGGCCAGGCCGCTGACATAGGTGATCACTAATGGCATCAGCTATTCTTGCTCGTTTCAGTTGTTTTTGCTTTTCTACTAACGATGGGTCAATGTTCCCAGGAGCATCTGTATTTAAAAAGAAAATTTATAAATTGCAAAAGATAACTGAGCTTTTAAGAGGTCAATGGGCAATTGGGGGGACAGCAAGAGGGTACTTGAAAAATGCAAACTGCTATGGGGGACGGTGAAATGCTTTGGCTGAGCTTACTATAAAATATTAGACACTCGGCTCAACTTGAAAGAAAGACAATGATGATTTTGAGGTTGTATTTAATTCAATAGCCCATTATTTCAATAATCTTCACCTGTTGTTCATATTGTATCTTCACAAGAAGTGCAGTTTCTTGACATTTACCCCTAACATATAATAAAAAAAGAAACATTTTATTTACTTTCTATAGATATATGCCTCTGGTAAAATAATGGCAAGAAGTGAAGCACCAGGGTCGTTTTATTTCAGATCCTGTGTCAATATCAATTTAACATGACATACACCTCTACCTGATTGTAAAAAGTTTTAATCTGCCTTGGAGTTTTTTCCTCTGGATTTTTAAGAACTGTAATTATTGCACAGAGATAGTGTTGTGATTTAAATTACCATTGTGAAGAGTGCAATTGTCTCACTTTTCCTCTCAGAACAAGTATAGTTCCAAGTATGAGTGCTACTGAAACTTGCTTTTAGTTTTGGGGGGAAATCTAGAAAAGGCTGGGCTAGTAGTTTATAGCAGGGATGATGACAAATACAACATGCTGACATAGTTCACTAATTCACACTTGAGCAGCCAAGTTTTGATAGTGATGGGCTTCAAAGGTCATAACTTATTTACCTTCCTTTGTTTAATCTCAGAAGGACAGTGAGTCTTCTGATTTTACCTGCCTGGTTGCTAACCTTACCCTGACTTCCAAAGTCAGGCATAGTGGTAATAGTGTTCCATTCAGTGAGGGTTCTGAAAGTTCACTGCGCTTTACTGAGTTGAGATCCTCAAGCAAAGCCTTGAATTCATTAATTACTTCAAATCCTTCTGCTGCTAACCTTTGCAATCCTGCATTCCAAGTCGCTAGATTGCGAGGCAGAAGAAAGAGCTGGTGCTCTGGATCCTTAAAACCCTCATTTTGCTGACGTAAGAGCTATTAAGCAAGCTACTTTTTAATTTGTATATGGCATTTCATATCGTAGGATTCTCTTAGCTCAATGTAGTTGGTGATGTTCCATTTAAAACCGATAGGTTACATAATTTTTCGGGTGGCAGTGCGTTTCGTTCATTTGCAAGCTTGGCCACTAACTCATTATTGGTTAACATTAGCTAGGTAAATGTAAACACTATACTTTTATTACTAAAATGAGGCTTACTAAGAAGAACACTTAAAGAAAATAGTAATACTGTATTATTTATATTCAGTGGAAGAAGTATAAAAAAGATAAATAAGTTTTATATCAAATATGAATGAAAAAAACTGTACATAAAACTAATACAAATTATAAGTATACTAGAGGCAAGTTTAAATAGGTTTTGCCTCGACCCTGACCCTGAGCAAATGTGCAAGAGTTCCCTTACCAGTTATATATAATTTATAATGAGCTAAGTTTGGGTGCTGTTTTTCCTTTTGTATTTGAAGACTGCTAGTTCCAAGACTATGTGTACTTCTCAATTCTCCCTTTCCAATATGGATAGTCATCAATTTGTTGTCTAAATGACAAAGAGAGGATGGTAATTCTACTCTTGTTTGGTCTTTTAGCCTTCTATACCTCAAAGATGTTTTGACTTTTAAGATTAATCAGTTACCTAATCTTTTTCTACTGTCAATTTAATTTCCTGCTTTGAGTCAATCATTACTGCAAACAAACAAAAATCTTTAAATGCAGGGTTTTCAAGCTGGTTTACTTAAGTATTACCATTTGTAGGTAATAATGTAGGAAGTGTTCTTGAAATACTTTCCTTTGTAGTTTCTAATATTTAAGTTATTTCTAGTGTTTTAGCAGACTTACATTTAGCAGAGAAGACTACGCTAGTTGATTATAGAAGGAATTTTGACAGCAATTCCACTCGGCCTTTATCATTGCAACAGCTAATTGAGTTTACTTTTGTTAGTCATATGAAGAACTTAACATCATAAGCTCAGAGACCAATAAGTTGGCGATTCAGAGTAATATTTCAGGTCTATCCTGCCCGGTTTCAAACCCTTGCCTAACTCCTTAAGTGGTAGCTCTGGTCCTAGTGCACCATTCAGTAGGGGTTCTGATGGTACACAGCACATCCTAGGATTGAGATTGTCTTGTAGAACCTCAAATTCTATATTTAATTTGGAGCTTTCCCATGAGTAATCAACGCACTTACGTATTCCTTGCCACTCTTTTAGACAGAGATAGTAGCTTGGATCCTCATATCCCTCCACATACTAAAGTACTGTAAGTGCCTCTAAACAAATGCTTATCCCCCTTGTGCTGAGATGGTAGTATGACAAATTTAGAGATAATTTGTATTTTTCCCTAACTAATACAAACCCGGAGTTATTTATGTGGATCATCTTTCACCACATAAGTAACAGAAGGTTTGTTAGTATGGGAACAAAGCAAAATTAATACATTTTACAACAAATGCATTATTTTAGCTCAAGATGAATATTTAAATAAAAGAATCGAAATATAAAATCTTGCCATTCATGACAGTCTAATTTTGATGTGTACAGGATTACATGATATAGTATCGCCTGACCTTCTGATGAATAACAGACTATATTATAGGTAATATATCCTATAATATAGTAACAGATTCTATAGCATACAAGAGATGCTATCGAATAAGAAGTCCCTATAGTATAACTAATAAGACTAATAGAATAAGAAATAAACCCTATTATGTAGTACTATATATGGTAAGTAAGAGACCCTATAATGTATCATGGATATGTTATTCCACATAAATTCTACCTTAAGATAAACTGTATAATACAGTTGTTTTACTGAAAAGACTTTTCTGAAAAATACACCACTTTTAAAGGTTTAACTGCTCATGAATGGCAGAGGCAAGGGACAGTGCCTAGATACTGATGATATGACCTATTATCAGCACTCTAGCCCTCCTCACCATCCAAGCTGGGACCAGGGCGGGCCAGGCAATGTCTACTGATGATTCATCAGGTAGATCTATAGGCTCACAAAGATGGTGAGGTTGCAGCTACTAAAGTAACTAATGAGTTTGAACGGTCTCTTGAACCCCAGTCAGGGATGTTAACACATAGGCCACGAAAACCCTAAAATATGTGGCTGATAATTTTGACGTGTAGAAGTTGGCTGACAATCAATAGAAAACGCAAGAGCTACAAACCCTCCAAAATATGTTGCCGGACCAATTCTTCTCGATCTGGCCTGCGCTGCATCTTTTGCTTGAGGATGTCATGTTTCTTGGCCATGTCCAACTTCTGCCGTTGTTCATAAAATGCGGTTGGGGTGTTCATAGCTGTAAACAAGAGAGCCATTAGTACTGAGCTTCATAATCCAATAAGGCAACGATTTTACCATTAAATATATAGAATGCTGTGCATTTAAAAATATTGCCTAAGGACTGGGAGAAGTCTAATGATATCTATACTTGAAGAGAGGCGATATCATGGAATGTGGTAACTACACAGGAAATTAAACTAACAGAGCATGGTTTGGAAGTTTATGAGAGGGTATTGCAGGAAAGATTGAGAGAGATTGTAAGGATTGGGAAAGAGCAGTATGGATTCATGAAGAGGAGAGGGACAATAAAAGAGACTAGAGGGAAACCAGCTCTTCTGTGGTTTTGTAGAACTAGAGAAGGTTTATGATAGAGTGTCAAGAGAAGTTATATTTTGGTGCTTGAGGAAGAAGAAAGTGCTGGAGAAGTTGGATTGAATTGTAACGATGAGGTACAAAAGAAAAAAAAGTAATTACAGCTGTTGGGGAAAGAGAAACCTTTGAAGTTAGTGTTGTATTACACCAGGGGTCAGTATTAAGCCAGTTTTTATTTGTACTGGTCTTGGATGTGTTGAGTGAAGAGATCAGAAATGAAGAGCTGTGGGAATTGCTATATGCAGATGATTCGGTGATTACTGCTGAAAACGAGGAAGACTTACAGAGTGGGTTGTTCGAGTGACAAGAGACTTTGGAGAGGGGTGGCTTGAAAGTAAATGTAGATAAGATTGAAACTATGGTGAGCAGTAAGGAACGAAGGAACGGGATAACCATACATGAAAGTAGAGGCTCGATTACAAAACAGATGGTACTATTTAGATACTTGGGTTCTACTCTAAGTCATGAGGGTGGATAAAAGGATAAAACAGCATGGGGGAGGCAGAGGGAGGTAGCAGGAGTTGTATGTGATGAGAGAATCCCAATCAAGCTAAATAGTCAAGATCTATAGCACAGTAATGAGACCAGTGTTAATGTATGGATCGGATATGTTGGCTCTAAGACAAAAAGAAGTAAAGCTTGAGAGAACAGAGATGAGAATGCAGAGGTGGATTATGGGAATATGACTGAAAAAATTATGCAATAAGAATAATGGCGGGCATAGTAAAGATTACAGAGGTGATAAGAATATCAGACAGAGATCGTGTGGGCACATGATAAAGGTGGGGAAGGAGTGAGGAGGGACTGGGAGGAACCTGTAGAAGAGGGAAGATCGAGAGGGAGACAGAGAATTGGATGGTGAGATAAGGTGAAGGATGATATGGAGAGAAGAGGTTTGATGAAAAGGATGCATTTGTTAAAAGGCACTGGAGAGGGCGCACCAGGCAACTGACCCCTTAATATAGGAAAACAATGGGGAAGAAGAAGCACACTTAAAAATAACTATATATAAAGATATGAAATTAAAACACTCAATGATGAATATTATCCTTTAACAATAATTATTTCTTAAATTATTAATAGGAGGTTCAAATGTAAGTATATACAGGTATACTCATAAATAAACTTATAAATGATCTTACGTGGGATAACTCCACGGTTAACAAGGTCCTCCCGTGGCCGTCGAAGCATCAGCTTCACCTTCAGGGCTGGAAAAGGATAAAGAAAAATTAGTATATTGTAAAATCTTGAGAACACAGTCCTTGTAATAATTGAATTATTGAAAATAAATGGAATATTTCCTCACTGTTCATGTTAATAATTGTCACAGCAGAATGAATTTTGTTTGGAGATTTTTGCTTTACCGCTATAACTCCATAAGTCTCTTTTTATAGTTTATTTATGAAAAATTTCTTTTAATGTTATCGTTCTTAAAATATGTTATTTTAAGTGTTCATCACTTCTCTTTTAGTTTATTTATTGCCTTTCCTCCCTGAGCTATTTTTCACTGTTGGAGTCCTTGGGGTAATTGTACCCTGCTTTTCCAGCTAGGGTTGTAGCTTAGCTAATAATAATAATAATAATAATAATAATAATAATAATAATAATAATAATAATAATAACTAGGGATAGATTTCAAGTTCTCTTGCTTGAGGGTACACTCGGGCACAGTGTTTTATCTTATTTCTTTTCCTCTTGGTTTGTTAATTTTTTTTTGGTTTATATAGGAGATATTTATTTTCTAATGTTGTTACTGTTCTTTAAAAATCTTATATTTCCTTGTTTCCTTTCCTCACTGTGGTATTTTTCCTGTTGGAGCCCCTGGGCTTATAGCATCCTGCTTTTCCAACTAGCGTTGTAGCTTAGCAAGTAATAATAATAATAATAATAATAATAATAATAATAATAATAATAACTAGGGATAGATTTCAAGTTCTCTTGCTTGAGGGTACACTCGGGCACAGTGTTCCATCTTATTTCTTTTCCTCTTGGTTTGTTAAAGTTTTTTTCTATTTCAATGTTGTTACTGTTCTTAAAATATCTTATTTTTCCTTGTTTCCTTTCCTTCCTGTGGTATTTTCCCTGTTGGAGCCCCTGGGCTTATAGCATCCTGCTTTTCCAACTAGGGTTGTAGCTTATCAAGTAATAATAATAATAATAATAATAATAATAATAACAACAACCTTGAAAATGATTCAAAACAGAGAAATTAAAGACTATTAACAACCCAAGTGTCAACGTTTGGAATATTCCTGATTTTCAAAAGCCCAGATGTCACTCGATACTTTTCGTGACACGAATTCTTTGAGAAATAAGAGGGAAGAGGTATTCATTAAAAAAAAAAACCCTTATCGCAAGTATTTGGAACATAAATAAACTACCTAACTTATGCCCCTATCATCAGACGTTTATCATTATTATTATTATTATCATTATTATTATTATTATAACTATAACCTATAAGCCCATGGACTCCAAGGAAAAATGGCACAGTGAGGAAAGGAAATAATGGAATAAATACTACAAGAGAAGTAATGAACACAAAATATTTCAAGAACAGTAACATTAAAATAAATCTTTCATATATAAATTACATAAACTAAAAAAAAACAATAGTTAGAAAAATAAAATAGAATAGATGGGGGAAGAGACTCAATACATCTGTTAACTAGAGAAGCACTCTGTAGAGCGCAGACCTCCGCCGCGGCAGCTTATTTCTCGACCTTTTGCTCGACCTTAACATGTATTAATTGGCATGGATTTTCATACACTCAAATATGAACCAAGTTTGAAGTCTCTGTGACAATGCTGTCCTAACTTATGGATGATTACGTGAATTGGACATTATGCTTGATCGTGACCTTTACCTTGACCTTCCAAAATTTGACCATTTCCAGCTTTTTACATTACAGATAATCCCAGCAAGTTTCATTACTCTACGATAACAATTGTAGCCAGGAAGTTATTCACAAACAAACAAACACACACACAGGTGAAAATAACGTCCTTCCGACTTCGATGGCG